>NW_026734839.1:0-221220 GCF_949786415.1 Peromyscus eremicus
CTAGCATAACTGGATGTCAACATGGAGAAGATTGCAAATAGATCCATATTTGTTGCCATGCACAAAACTCAGTCTGGTGGATCAAAGACCTCAACATAAATTCAGTTACACTTAACTTGATAGAAGAGAATGCAGGAAGTAGTCTGGAACCATTGGCACAGAAGATTACTTCCTAAATATAACACCAGGAGCACAGACACTGAAAGCAACAATTAATAAATGGGACCTCTTGAAACTGAGAAGCTCTTGTAGAGCAAAGGACTTGGTCAATAAGACAAAACAACAGCCTACAGAATTTGAAAAAAACTTCACCAACCCCATATCTGACAGAGGGCTGATCTCCAAAATATACAAAGAATTCAAAAAGCTAGACTTCAAAATACTGAACAATCCAATTAAAAAATGGTCTACAGAGCTTAACAGAGAATTCTCAACAGAAGAATCTCAAATGGCTGAAAGACATTTAAGGAAGTGCTCAACATACTTCATCATCAGGGAAATGCAAATCAAAATGACTCTGAGATACTATCTTACACCTGTCAGAATGCCTTAGATCAAAAACAGTGAAGACAGCTTATGTTGGAGAGGATGTTCAGCAAGGAGAACACTCCTCTATTGTTGGAGGGAATGCAAACTTGTACAGCCGCTCTGGAAATCAGTATGGCGATTTCTCAGAAAATTGGGAATAAGTATTCCTCAAGACCCAGCTATACCACTCTTGGGCATATACCCAAGGAATGCTCAATCTCACCTCAAGGGCACATGCTCAACTATGTTCATATCAGCATTATTCATAGTAGCCAGAACCTGGAAACAACCTATATGTCCCTCAACTGAAGGATAGATAAAGAAAATGTGGCACATGTACACAATGGAGTGCTACTCCTCAGTAAAAAACAATAATATCATGAAATTTGCAGGGAAATGGATATAACTACAAAATATCATCCTGAGTGTGGTAACCCAGACTCAGAAGTACGAACATAGTATGTACTCATTCATAAGTAGATACTAGATGTGAGGGAAGGAATGGCCAGACTGCAACTCAAGGCTCTGGAGAGGCTAGCTGACAGGGAGGGACCCTGAGAGGGACACGGGGATTGCCCAGAGAAGTAGCAGTGGATGGGATCTGTGTGAGTGGGCTGGGGGTAAAAAATAGGGGGTGAGAACATAGGGAAATGAGAGGGTCGGACTGGAGTGGAGATAGAGTGGAAGATCAGGGAATGAGATACCAGGATAGATGAAGACATCATGGGAATGGGAATAGGCAGGGTGCTGGGGAAGCTCTCAGAAATCCACAGGGATGACCCCACCTTGCACTCCTGACAGTGATCGAGGGGGTGCCTGGACTGGTCTACTTTGGTGACTGGTCTAGCGAATAACCTAACTGTCATCATAGAGCCTTTATCCAGTGACTGATGGAGGCACATGCAGTGATCCACAGCCAGTTGCCAGGCTAAGCTCTGGGAATCCAGTCAATGGGAGAGAGGAGGGATTCTGCAGTTGGGGAACATCAAGATCATGATGGGAAGATGTGACTGGCCACATTGTTGGAGACCCATGATCTGTGGACTACTGGCTATGGAGTCCCCATGAGACTGGACTAGGCCTTCTGGATATGAGAGACAGTTGTTTAGCCCTAACTGTTTGGGGGACACCCAGTCAGTGGATCAGGATCCATCCCTGGTGCATGGGCAAGCTTTTGGGAACCCAGTGCCTGTGATGTGGCACGTTGCTCAGCCTTGGTGTGGCAGTGAGGGGCTTTGACCTGCCTCAGCTGGGCTCTGCTGACTCCCCATGGGAGACCTTGATTTGGAGGATGTGGCAATGGGGGTTGGCTTGGGAGGGAGGGATGAGGGATGGGGGAGGGAGGAGGGAGGAGGTGGGATCTGTGGGTGGTATGTAGGGTGAGTAGAAAATTTCTTAATAAAAAAAAGGAATTCAGCTACAGGCCATTTCAACGGACTAAGGCTGAGGAAAATGGTTTCAATAAGATAAATAAAGGCTCTCTTCTTGGCACATGCACTGAGATTGCCAGATATCACCAAAAGCCTTGGCTAATCAGGACCTTACTCAAATTCTAGGACCTTGGAGCATGCCAGTAGTGGCTTACCTGTCCAAGAGACTCAACCCATAGTAGCAGGGTGGCCTCCATGCCTAAGGATCATTGCAGCCACTGCACTGTTGGTGAATTATGCCAACAAGTTAACCATTGAGGGGGTGCTCATTTTAAATCTTTGGCCATAGCACAAGTTCAAACAAATAGCTGAAAAATGCCTGGCCTGCCAACTCACCAAAGCAGAAAATCAACCCCAAAATCCTGGAACCAGACTCAGAGACACTAAACCTGGTTCCCACCGCCAGATTGACTTCACTGATGTAAAACCTGGAAAATATGGCAACAATTATATTTTGGTATTTATAGATACATTCTCTGATGTGTAAGGCCTTTCCCACAAGACATGAGACTGCTCTGATGATTGCCAAAAAGCTACTTGAGGACATCAATCTGAAGTATGGTATCCCTACCCTCTTAAGTTAGACAACGGACCAGTTTTCATCTGCAGTTCAGGTCAGGTTGAGTACAAAAACAGGACCCTAAAACATACCCTTACCAAATTAACCATGGAAATTGGCAATGACTGGGTGGCTCTCCTCCCGTTTGTCTTCTACAGGGTTCTTAACTCACCTTATAGTTTGTGGCTAACTCTCTTTGAAATCCTGTTTGGGAGGCCCCAAATGCAGGAAAAAGCTCAGATTTTAAAAAGCTCAGATTTAGGCAAAATAGGAGGGGGCCTCCCAAACAGGATTTCAAAGTGAGTTAGCACAAGGCACCACACCACAGGCACTGGATTCCCAAAAGCCTGCCAATGCACCAGGGATGGATCCCGATACCCTTGCCTGGGTGCTCCCCAAACAGTTCGAGCCAAACAACCATCTTCCATACCAGAGGGCCTTGTCCAGTCCCATGGGGGCTTCATAGCTACTAGTCTACAGTTCATGGGCCTCCAATAGTGTGGCCTGTCATCTCTGTAATTCTTCCCATCATGATCTTGACGTCCCCCGCCTCCAGAATCCTTCCTCTCTCTCATCAATTGGATTCCCGGAGCTCAGCCTGGCACCTGGTCTACCACCCTGAACGCTCCAGATCTCGTCTAATCTTGGAAGCTAAGGAGGGTCAGGCCTGGTTAGTACTTGGATGGCAGACCCTATGTCTTTATTTATGAGAGCCACAGCCTTGGTACAATGGGAAGGGGCTTGGACCTGCCTAGGCTCAGTGTGATGGGCTCTGCTGCCTCCACATGGGAGACCTTGATTTGGGGAATGTGAGTATGTGGAACGGCTTGGGAGGGAGTGCTGGGAGATGGGAGGAGAGAGGAGGTGGCACCTGTGGGTGGTATGTAGAGTGAGTAGAAAATTTCTTAATAAAGAAAAATGGAAAAAATACAATATTATTTAAATAAAAAGACATAGGGTCCCACCTGAGGGCCATTTATGAGACAGCTCTGTCACCCATGCCATATGGGTTTTGGCCAGGAGACTGGGTCTTCCTGCAGAGACATTATAGGGAGACCCTTGAGCTGTGATGGAAGGGGCCACACACTGTGATCCTGACAACTCCAACAGCCCTAAAGTTAGACAGCATTGCCACCTGAATTCATCACACCCATGTGAGGCCAGCCAATCCAGAGACAGCGGGAGCCACAGAACCATCACAGGAAAGAGACTCCTCAGGCTGGAGATTCTAGCATCAAGATAATCCACTGAAGCTGCCAACTTCCATCATGAAGATCCTGGGTTTTGCTGGCACTGATATCCTTTGCCACTCTGTTTCCCGTTAATCCACAACAACCTGGAGAATTCACTTGGACTGTCACTGACACACCCTATGGAGAAATTCTCAAACAAGAATCAGCTATGGCTCCACCTGGGACCTGGTTCCCACCTCTAGAATTTGAGGTGCAGGATTTATTTCTGTCCCACCAAGACTGGGGCCAACTGAGAGAGTAGATTTTATGTCTGCCTGGACACAAGACTGAAAAGTCCTGGCTTCAACAATGTGGGGAACCAAGTCTTACTTCTATTCCCCTTGAAAATGTGTGAGTATGGAATCTATCTGAAGGAAACAGCCATCATGAGATGATTTGATCACAGTCCAATGGAGTCTATATGACAGTGGTTGCAGATTCAATGCAATATAAGGTGAATATAAGGATAGAATTTAATGAGAGGGGAAAACAAAATCAGACAGAGGAATGGACCACTGGTAAGATCTGGGGTATCCACATCTATGATGGCCCTGGACCTTATCTGGGACTGATCACAGGGCCCCTCTTCACCATTAGATTAGAGTTTCAGACAACCCTTCTCCCTGTGGCAATAGGATACAGTCCAGTCCTGGTACCACAGGAGGGTCCTGCCACTAGACTCCTTGGAGGGGTCCAGACACCAGTAATCCACTTTGGAACCACCTCTCAGTGTCAAGATTCTTCATACAGTCAACATCATTTATGGAACTTGGTTTATAAAAACCTTCCAGGTGATAAATGCCTCTAAATCTGACTTGAGTAAGAATGCTGACTTTGTCTAAATACACATCCCCTTATTATACCGGTGTTGCAATAACTGGTGATTACATCTCAGTCTCCCCAGCATCCTGCCCTTGGGGAAAACAGGGTAAGATTTTATTACAGCAGGTGAAGCTTATGAGAATATGTGTGGTGTCCATTGGAAAGCAAGCCTCAGCAGATTTATGTTACCAGACCATCACCATATAAAACAACACTCTCTATTTAGCCTCTGTTGGATGGTGGGCTTGCACTTCCAGGATCACACCCTGAATCCATGGGGCAGTCCTTAACACAGGACGATGTTTTTGTGTGATGGTCCAATTATTCCCCAACATGAAATACTATAAAGTGGTCCAAATGGAACTGGCCATATCTAATATTCCTGCCAGGGAAAAGCAGGTCATTGGAGAAACAGCTGTTTTACTCTCTTTCCTGGTAGGACTGGGCATAGCCAGGGCAATGGGACTGGGTTTTTTTTTAAGATCTTAAAAACATAGAATAAGCTAGGCGGTAGTGGTGCATGCCTTTAATCCCAACACTTGGGAGGGAGAGCCAGGTGAATCTCTGTAAGTTTGAGGCCAGAACGGTCTACAGAGCAAGATCCAGGATAGGCTCCAAACCTACACAGAGAAACCCTGTCTCGAAAAAAAACAAAATCAACAAAAACAAAATAATATAGAATAGTGTGTACTCAAATTAGAAACTTTCTTATATTCTCTGGCTGAAGTTGCTTTGCAAAAGTGAAGAGGTCTGGACGTCCTCTTCATGCAACAAGAAGGCCTGTGTGTTGCTCTGGGGGAAGAATGATGTTTCTATGTCAATCATTCTGGGGTAATTAGAGAGTCAATGGTCTTTTTGAGAAAACAAATTAATGATAGAGATCAGAACATCTGTGTGGAAGCTGGATGGTATGAGTATTTGTTCATTTGGTCCCCCTGGTTAACCACCCTGGTGTCTGCCTTATCAAGACCTTTAGTGATCTTGCTCCTTTTGCTTACACTTGGCCCTTGCCTTATTAATAGAGTAATTGCCTTCATTCAAGAACAGATTAATTGCATTCAGTTAATGATCTTAGGTCCCAATACCATCCCCTTGAACTGCTGAACAAGCAGGACCTATGATACTTGTGAAGAGAAAATGTTAATGCTGCCTATCCATGAGCATGGGAGATCTTTCTATATTCTGACATCATCTTCAATTTCTTTTTTCAGGGACTTAAATTTCTTGTCATATAGGTCCTTCACTTGCTTAGTTAGAGTTACTCCAAGGTATTTTATATCATTTGTGGCTATTGTAAAGGGTGATGTATCTCTGAGAAGAGTTAATACCAATACTCTTTAAATTGTTCCACACAACAGAAACAGAAGGAACATTACCAACCTCCTTCTATGAGGCTACAATTACCCTGTTGCAACAAAAGATGCAACAAAGAAATAAATCTACAGACCGATCTCCCTCATGAACATTGATGCAAAAATACTCAATAAAATACTGGCAAACAGACTCCAAGAACACATCAAAACAATTATCCACTATGATCAAGTAGGCTTCATCCCAAGGATGGTGGTTCAACATACAAAAGTCCGTCAATGTAATACACCATATAAACAAACTGAAAGAAGAAAAAAACCACATGAACATCTCATTGGATGCTGAAAAGGCATTTGACAAAATCCAACACCCCTTCATTATAAAGGACCTGGAGAGATCAGGAATACATGGAACATACCTAAACATAATAAAGGCAATTTACAGCAAACCAATAGCCAATATCACATTAAATGAAGAGCAACCCAAAGCGATTCCACTAAAATCAGGAACAAGGCAAGGCTGTCCACTCTCCCCATACTTTTTCAATATAGTACTTGAAGTTCTAGCCAGAGCAATAAGACAACATAGGGAGATTAAGGGGATACAAATTGGAAAGGAAGTCAAGCTTTCGCTATTTGCAGATGACATGGTAGTATACATGAGTGACCCCAAAAATTCAACCAAGGAACTAATACAGCTTATAAACACCTTCAGCAACATATCAGGATACAAGGTCAACTCAAAAAAATCAGTAGCCTTCCTATATACAATTGACAAACAGGTTGAGAAGGAAATTAGAATGAGCACTTTAAAAACGCCATTAACTCAGACATCTAGAGAAAGAAAGAATAATCCCTGTAATGATAAAGAGAGAAACAGACATCAGAAATATGCTGACAGACCACTGACAACTTGATCTGTGGAATGGCCATTATCCTCCACTCATCGGGAAGGTTAGCTGGCTGATGATATGATTAACAGCAGGCATTAAGCTGTTAACCTGCTGTCTTTTCAGATTGGTGGCTCCCTCAACAGTGCAAAATGAAAGATTCTTTTTCAGTGCCTGCTCGTAGTCATTCATGTTCAGAGGCCACATATGTTACATGTATTGTCAACATAGATGGGATGGCTTTAAGACTCTATACTAGCATATTAACAAAGAACTCTGACTGTCACCACGGCTGGTGATTCTTGGGTGGGGGCTTTGTGCTCTGGGATGGGAAGGTCCTGAAAAGATGCCTAGTGATTTCACTCAGAGACATTCCTTATACTGAGGTTTTTCATAGATCTTTCATGGAAGAAATTGCTGCATTTTATTGTTCTGCTCCATGATTACAGCTTGATTGGCCAATGTTTTAACAATATTTGATTTATATTTTAATGCATGGATGTATAACAATACATGTGTGAATGCCTGTTTATGTGTGCATATTTTTAAATATTTATATATATATAATTGATTATATTTTATACACTACTCAAGATTTTGACAAAAAGAACAGAAATATATAAAAGAATATGAGTAGAAAAATAATCAGATGATTCCCCTTCAAAATTTCAGTTTGAGGAAATAATGGAAAGTAACACTACAGAATACATCTTATAACAACAGAGTATCATTTTGAATTCCTTTCTAACAAATTGTTATCATCTGACACCAAGTTGTGGTGGTTTGAAAGAAAATGGTCCCGCATATCACAGATTCTATGGACTCCTCCAGAAAACACTTAGACCGTATCACTACTTTCCACAAGACAGCATGGCACAAGATCCATGACCTTTTAAAATAACAATGAACATTTTGAAATAAATAAGAAAATAATACTCTTAACAATAGATTAAACTATACTGGGACCAGTCCTGAAAAAGGAAGTGAAATTAATTACAGTAAATATTTAAGACTTAAAGGAAGCACCTAAAATGAACAACATGAACTGGGATGACACTCTCCAGCAATACACTCTTCCCTGATTGACAAATATAATATTATGAATATGATTAAATAAGCACAGAAAATCCATAGTAAAATTTTGTCAAAATTCTAATTTCATTTCTTATTTTAAAAAGATGTTTCAAGTTTATTTTACTTTTATTTTTGAGTGTTTTACTTGCATGGTTATCTGTGTACCTCATGTATTTTGAGTGCCTGTTGAAGCCAGGAGAGATTATTGGATTCCCTGGAACTGCAGTTACAGATGGTTGAGAGTGACATATGGGTGACAAGAATGGAATCTGTGTTCTCTGGAAGAATGACAAGTACTCTTAACAACTGATCTACATTGTGCTTCTCCCATATTATGGTCTTCTTATAAGTGAGAAGATTTTCCACAAAATCAATGGAATATTTACTTCTCACAGGCCTAATATCTTGTTTCTTCACCCATCACAATTAAGACTTGTTTCTTAGATAGGTTTCTATTGCTATGAAGATACAATATGACTTCAGCAACTCCTATAAAGGAATATATTTAATGGGTGGTTAGTTTACACTTCAGAGGGTTATCCCATTATCCTTGGGTGGCATGAAATGCAGCAAGAAGACAGATACAATACTGAATCGTGAATCCTCACATCTTATACAATGGCAACAGAATGTGCTCTGAATCACTGGAAGTAGCTTGAGCATTTGCCAAACCACAAAGCCCACCCCAACAATGTCACACTTCCTCCAACAAAGGCAATCCTACTTCAACAAAGTCATATCTCTTAATATTACCACTCCATTTGTTGGTCATTTTCTTTCAAACCACCACAATTTCATATCAGATAATTATAATTAGTTAGAAAGTATTCAAAATGACACTTTTTGTCATGGCATATACTCTATAATGTTAGTTTCAATATTTCTCCAAACTAAAATCCTGTGCGATATCAAAATAATAGGCAAGATCAAATTTTAATCAACTTGTGGGGGCTAGTGTTTCCTAAAATTGATACTAAATATATATTTTGAAAAGCCATATGAAAACCCACTAATTCAGATGCTTTCTAAAGTAAATAAAATGATTCAAATTTTATTATGACATATAGGAATGATCATGTCCCAACTAGAATTTATATGCTGTCAAGTAAAACCTATAGTATCAGGAATTGGTTTTCATCTTTTGAATAGTTGGCAAAAAAGCGTCCCATAGACACCCCCAAATATTATAGGCTGTTGTCAATGTTATTGGTTAACTTCCACAACCTGATGATAAGGTCCTATTCCTGAAGACAGAACATAACTTATATTATTCACCATGGAGAAACTGAGTTGATATCTAACAAGAAGCTTCATCTCTACTGATTATCATTAACAGTACTAGAAGGTACTGTGCACACTACAGGAGGAGAAAAACAATCATAAATATCATATATCTACAAATCCTGTGACCTATACAAGTGACATACTGTTGCTAGAGTTTTCCTGCCTGGTCCATGGTCAGGGCAAATCTCTCTCACCTGCCAGTCCCACAGCCACTCAGACCCAACCAAGTAAACACAGAGACTTATATTGGTTACAAACTGTATGGCCGTGGCAGGCTTCTTGCTAACTTTTCTTACAGCTTAAATTAATTCATTTCTATAAACCTATACCTTGCCACATGGCTCGTGGCTTACCGGCATCTTCACATGCTGTTTGTCATCATGGCGGCTGGCAGTGTCTCTCTGACTCAGCCTTCCACTTCCCGGCTTTATTCTCCTCCTTGTCCCGCCTACACTTCCTGCCTAGCCAAGGGCCAATTAGTGTTTTATTTATTGACTAATTAGCAACACATTTGCCATACAGAACATCCCACAACCTAACTTCCAGATTTATTGGTAGTTTAATGGAAAAAAATATTATGGGAATAGTAAACACCATTTTTACTGGATTTAAATCCAATTCCATCAGATGGAATCCACATCTGACAGTGATAATGAGGCCCAAACCTGATCCTAGATTGTTCCTGGACTTATGGAAAAATCTATAACTATTATTATGCTAAGTGAAACAGCAATAAAATTAGTCCTGATGATATATTGCTATACCCATAGATCAGGGCATCACACCACTGTCATCAGAGAAGCTACATTTTGCTGTAGATTTTAATTAACACAGAGATCACAACTGGACAAAGTGCAGAAAGTGAGAAACTTGAATCAACCATTCCAAACCAGATATCTACATAAAGCTCATCTATTCATGGCACTGGGTTCCATGAAGAACAGGAGATGGATAGATTGTAAGAGCCAGAATTATTGGATAAATTCAAGTTTACAGAACATTCCAGATACAAGAAGGCTAGTGCATACAGAATCTCATACAGACTAACAGCATGCACAAGTTACACATGTTATATGAGACAAAAATTTCAGCACAGTAAAAGACATTTGGACAGAAATTCTCACTCCTAACCAAGAACCAATATGCAATTGATACGTTCTAGAAAGGGAAATTAAGTTATCTCCAATGGAGTGTCATTGGGTGTGTCAGCCATATTCTATGTCAGCCCTCACTCAGGTGAATAGGGCCAACACAAAACAGACTCCATCTGGTGTGTCTAGGCAAGTATATCATTTTAATTTTGTTTGGTTTCATTTTTTGTTTGTCTGTACTTTTATTTGTTTTTGATTTACTGAGAGAGGAATAAAATCAATTGTGTATAATCTGAAAGGCTTTGCAGTATGGTGTAAACTATGATCAAAATATATTACATGCAAAAATTTTAAATAAAATTATAAGAAAAAATTAAGGAATACAGAACTGTCACATGAAAGAGATGATCTATTTAAATCTTGGAGACATCTCTGACCAGAAAGTTCTCAAGAGAAGAAATTAATATGTCTATGGCTAAGAAATATCTTTTAAATTGGTCAACATATTTAAACATTAGAAAATGATGATTGAAACTACTTTGAGATTTCATCTTACTCAGCAAGAATGACTATCATTCCAAAACCCATAAACAACAAATGCTTATGAGAATAAATGCTGGAGAAGGTGTAGGGAAAGGGGAACCCTCATGCACTTTTAGTGGGATAGGAAACACTAGAGATTAGTTGAGCCACTCTGGAAATCAGTGTGGAAAATTTATCACAAGGCCCAAATCTCCTTGGAATTGTTTAAAGAACTTGATATTCTATTTCACAAATACTTTCTTGGCCATGTTCACAATAGATAAGAAAGTAAAACAACTTAAATGTCTTTCAACCAATGAACTACTAATGAAAACATGATACATGTATACAATGGTATACCTATTCAGGAATGGAGAAAAATGAATTAATGAAATTTTCATGTAAATGTGTTTAAGTAGAAAATATTATACTGAATGTGATAATACAGACACAGACACAGATATTAAATGTTCTCTCTTATTTGTGCTTTCTGACTTTGAACCTGTAGATGCAAGTTTATTACCTCAAGCAACTGCAGAACCAAGAAAGCAAAATGGGATCAATTGGTAAAGCATCTCTCAATACTAGAACAGCATGCAGGTACTACAAAGGGAGATATGGAATAAATAGATGGGAGCTTTAACTGATGAAGGGTCACAGAGTACAATACAGATTGACAGAGTGGAAGGAGGGATACATACTACTAAGCATGTTTAAAAAGACAGAGATGATCTTATTATTCCATATTTACCTAAAATCACATATAATATGCATGTATTACCATGTATTTTTAAAAAATTTATGCCATTAATAGTGATCATATTACCCCAAGTGCCATGGAATATATATATATATATATATATATATATATATATATATATATATATATATATATATATATATATCCAAGTACCATGCATGAGAAACCTCCCTTTAAGTTGTTGGTCAGGGTAATCCATGAGACTTCTAAAACACTATCAGCTAATGTTGCCCTTGATTGTCTCAGAATTTGAAAACTTAATTCTTTTGCTAAAGTCTCGATGCACTTCAGACATAGATGTTTGGGGAACTGAACTGAACCTGACCTGGAACCTCTTTCCTGAAAAGTGGCTTTCAAAAGTGAAAAGCTGCAAAGGGAAAGGATCAATCACTAGACCTATCCAGAGGTTTCAAGGGCTGTCTAATTGGACTTAAAGCACACTCAACAAGAGGTGAGCCCTGTCTGGTACTGTAAACATAGACAACCAGTTAGGCATGGAGAGGGCATAGACCCAAGAGGTGAACCTGCTGCTGCCAGTTTAACTAACCAGCATACTTTCCAGCTGTTTTCTAAATACCTATCTTTATACACACAGATAAATATAGTTCTCACGCCTCATCAAAGAAACTTCTTTTTGCAACATATGGAGACTATCACAAAGTTCCACAAATAATCCACTGTAAAGTACCCAACTCCAGTTGACACATCTGCAGTGAATATGGGAAAAGGGGCTGGTTAAAGTAACCCAACCTGATCCTGGAGCCCAGAACCAGGGAAAGAAACACAGCCTGGGTCTGGGAACTGAGCCAGAGAAAGAAAAACTCTCCCCAAACCCAGAACCTAAGAAACATGCCCTGAGTCTGAAACCATTACCAAAGAAACACTCTTGGTCCCTAGAATCAGAGTCAGTGAAAGAAATATGCCCTAGCCTTAGAATTAGTGTCAAAAAGCTAAGAAAGGCCAGTAAAATAAAAACACAGTTTGGCTCTGAGATCAAGGCTAACTCTGCCCCTAACCCATAAAACTAACCAATCCCTGAGCAGAAAAATCTAACCAATCTTTGGTTGACTCCACCCCCAAGATATTCTATATAGAGCACCCTGCATGTTCAGTTGTGGGCAATTCTCTAAACCCTGTTAGAGGCAGCCACTCTACTGGACTCCTCTTTCTCAAATAAATTCCTTTCTCAAAAGCGTTTTAGGTGTGAAGATCTTAATTCACCCTTTCATGCTGAGCTGTCCTAGAAGCTCCAGGCCTGGCTCTCCTGAGAAGTCAGAATACCTTCCCTTCCAGGGCTGAGCTGTCTCATTCAGATCCAGCCCTCAGAGCTGTCCTAGCAGCTCAAGGTATCTGGGAGACCTTCCCCTCCAGGGCTGATCTGTCCTAAGCAAGTCAAGGTATCTGGGATGCCTCCAGGGCTGAGCTGTCCTAGCAGCTTGAGGTATCCCAGATACCTCACCCTCTAGGGCTGAGCTTTCTCATTGCAGCTCCTGCTGTCAGGGCTGTCCTAGCAGCTCAAGGTGTCACCTGACTCTCTAAATAGTAAAGATACCTTTCCCCCAGACCTGCAAAATTCATGTTTTGGTGCCAAGACCTGGAACCAAACCCACAGAGTTGCAAAACTTACTTATATTTTGGTGCCAAAAACCAGGACCAAAACCACAGAGTTTCAAAACTTTTTTTTTACAATGAATCCCATCTACCTAAGGCTTGCGAAAAACACAGAGCTTAAGGATATCTGTTGATAGGATTTATCCTACAGCCATTACAGAGCAATACATCTTTGATCTCTCACCAGTATACTTACCCAAATGAACCACCACAATGGCACCAGTTATGCAAATAATGATAGAGGAAATTTTACATTGTCTTATCCCTAGATAAAAAACAACAACAAAAAACAGGTCAATAAAGGTAGATTCAACTGCCTCAGGAGGGGAAATCCCATATTGGTTGTTCAATCCCAAGTGCTCATCTAAGGACACATTCACATACAAACAGAACTAAATGGACTCTATATGTTATGTAAATGTGTGATCATATAAACATGGCATTGAAAATTAAGGAAAGGATCATGAATATGGGAAAGGGAGGAAGGCAATGGAGGGGAAAAATCGAGGCTGAGGTGCAGTGAAGGCACTATATTTATCAAAAACAATCCCTACTTTAAAAAATGATTGTACATGACAACTTTTTTTCAGGGCAAAATTTTTATGGTCTCTGTAAATTTTTTGCACATTTGAAACCATTGTGAATACTTAATTGTATTAGAAAGTATTTTAAACTAAGCCTTATTTTAATGTCTAAGTACTTGTTATTGAGTTTCTGGTTTGGGGTCATAACCTCAGGTTCACAATTCTCTAGATCATCTCTGAATAAGTTCACAGTTGCTTAATACAGCAACCTTTGACTGATAAATACAATCTGTGTTTATTCCTATCAGCAGCTCATTTCAGTACAAACTTTGGGATGTTAATGATTTTTTTGCCTGCACTATAAATTTTACCTCTCAGCATTTGCTTTAAGCTGAACAAGTGGTCAATGCTGGAATTCTCACAGCATCAAGACAGAGGTTTTGGGATGTCAGCCTACTTTTGGTTTGAAGGAATACCTTTCGCTGCTATAGCGCATAAAAGAGAAATTATTGAAGGAAGCCGTGATAAGTTTGTGATCAGAGATGAAGACACGGTCATAGTGAGTTATCCTAAATCAGGTAAGGAACATCACTGAGAATGATCCTGAACTGTCTGTGGAAGTTTTGGGCTTTAATCATCCTTTATTTAGGTGGTGAATGGAATGCTTTATATATCTCATGTGTTCCATGGTTTGTGGGCTTGGAGAGCTGTATCTGAGAGCATTTCCACTCAGAGGAAAAAGTCTAACCTAATCAATGTAGTCAGAGGAGCAATGACAGTGTTTCCTAAAGCAGATTCTGGTATTGGTTTTTCTCTGTGTGGAAGAGAGATAATGATGAGAATAAACAGATAAAATAGCATCAAGAAAAAAGGCATGAATGTAAGAATATGTGGAGGAGAGGACAAGGTCAGGTAGAAGAATTACCATGGACCTTCTTCACGTAGACGAGAGTCTCAAAACTCAAGGAAAAAAAATAGGCATCATGGTCATTGGGGGAGGAGTGTGGTGGATGGCAGAAGCCGGTTAAGTATTAGGTTGCGCCAGGTGGTGGTGGCGCACACCTTTAATCCCAGCACTCGGGAGGCAGAGGCTGGCGGATCTCTGTGAGTTCAAGGCCAGCCTGGGCTACCAAGTGAGTTCCAGGAAAGGCACAAAGCTACACAGAGAAACGTTGTCTCAAAAAACAAAAAAAAAAATTTTAGGAATAAAAGACCATGATAAATGAAGACCACATGAGAATAGGAAGAAGCAAAGTGCTAGAGAGGCCCACAGAAATCCACAAAGATACCCCCACAATAGACTACTGGCAATGGTCGAGAGACAGCCTGAACTGACCTACTCTGGTGATAGGATGGCCAAACACCCTAATTGTCGTGCTAGAAACCCCATCCAATGACTTACAGAACCGGATGCCGAGATCCACGACCAGGCCCCAGGTGGAGCTCCAGGAGTCCAATTGTTGTTAAGACCAAGGTTGGATAAAGCACAGGGACAAATAGCCAAACGAATGGAAACACATGAACTATGAACCAATAGCTGAGGAGCCCCCAACTGGATCAGCCCCTCTGGATAAGTGAGACAGTTGATTAGCTTGAACTGTTTGGAAGGCCCCCAGGCAGTGGGACCTGGACCTGTCCTTAGTGCATGAGCTGGCTGCTTGGAACCTGGAGCTTATACAGGGACACTTGGCTCAGCCTGGGAGGAGGGGACTGGACCTGCCTGGACTGAATCTACAAGGTTGATCTCAGTCCTCAGGGAAGTCTTTGCCCTGGAGGAGATGGGAATGGGGGGGGGTGTGCTGGGGGAAAGGTGCCGCGGGGGGATGGGAGGGGGGAAAAGAAGGGAATCCATGGCTGATATGTAAAATTAAATTAAATTATAAAATTAAAAAAAAGTATTAGGTTGCCAACATCAAAGGGCAATAACATGGAGAATCTAAGGGCAGTGGACTGCAGGAAAAGGATTCAGATAATAGCCCAGAGAATAATGCTAGAGAAACACTCATTGACAAATGAGCATATAATCACAAATACATGTGTGTATGGTAAATAGACACAGGAAATTTATTTAAGCTAAGGAGAAGCACTACCAATACATACAGTGCAGGATGGATGCATCTTAATGACATTGTATTAAATAAAATGTTTCAGTCTCAAGGACAGATACCATGACTGCATACCTGACAAATATCTGGAATAGGTGAATTCACCGAAACAGAACGGTTCTTGACTGGAGGGAATGTTCAATAGGCAGGTGGGGTTTGCTGAGATTCTCAGTTTTGTTTGGTGACGTATTTTGAATCTTCTGGAAGAATATATTTTGTACTTACACGATGTGGATATTGCAAATACCACATGCTTTTGTGCTTGGAAACAGCTACATTGTAAACTGTATGGTTGTATATTGTTTAAGGCTTTTCAGAAGTGCTCTTGAAATGAGTGACAATAACTTTTCCTTCTTGTTCAGGAACTAACTGGCTGACTGAGACTGTCTGCTTGATTCAGACCAAGGGAAATCCCAAATGGATCCAATCTGTGCCTTTCTGGGAACGCTCGCCCTGGATAGAGTTTCAAGACGGATATCTAACATTAATCAATAAGGAAGGACCACGCCTCATGACTTCCCACCTCCCTTTCCATCTTTTCCCCAAGTCTTTCTTCAGATCCAAGGCCAAGGTAAGTGTCCAGTGGTTGAGAAATCTTTGGCCAAATGCTCATTGAAATTATTCTTCTGCATTGGGCCGTGGACCTCTGCCTGAAATTCATTCTGTGTAGATTTGGAGAGGGAAGTTGGGATTCTCACATACTAGGTGATGCTAATCTGTCCCCTCCTCAGACTATATCAGAGTACCATGATATCAACCACCTCTCAGTGATGCTGGGCAGATATAATGTGAAAAAGTGTATTATCACATTAGGGCATTCAGGGACTATACATACATGTCAAGTAGAGTTCAAACTCTAGTGTACAGTGGATATTACTGTTTTGTTGTCATCAAAGTCATTTAGCTAAAATTGATTCTACATACAGCCCATACCTAATGGGTGAATCACCCAAGCAGAGTTGCTCATAGGGAAAGCAGCCTGAATAGGCACTAATGCTGTAATTTGAGAGATTGTTCAACAATCATGGTTTATCTGTATCCATTGTGTCTTGCTGTGTCTAGCTGTCTATTAAAATCAGTAGCCACAAAAATCACTGACATCACTGATAGGGGATCTCCTAAAGGAATCAGAAATATCCAGGTTCTGACACATCATTGCTCACTGTTAATAAGAAAGTTTTGTGGACGTCCCCACACCTTAGAAACTATAAGTATTTATGCTTAAACACAAAGACAAATGTAGAAAACAATCTCTCTTGAAAGTATCACAATGAAGTTGTGATCGTAAAGCTATATATGTGTGTCTTATCAGGATTTGGAAAAATTTTGTCTGGAGAAATTAAGGCCTAAAAGATGAATTATATAATAATGTCACAATGAGCATTGGGACAAAATATTAATTTCATTAATTAATTAATACTATATTTTTTGAAATTTTTTCTTCTGTTTTTGAGATTGTACTATAATTAAATACATTATTCCCCCTTTCTCTTCCTCTCTCCAGGCTTACCATCATAACTCTCTTTTCTCTCTTTCAAATTTGTGTTTTTTTCATGATTTTTGTTACATCTATATATATATCTACATATTCCTAAGTACCTTGGTACAATCTGCTCAGTATGTACAATGTTACTTGTATGTATGTTTTCAAGGCTAAGAAACTGGTATGGCATAACCAATTGCTATGCTTTTCCCTGGGGAAGTCTATTTCTTTCTGTGTCAGCATTTTTTAGTGCTCATGGGTCTTTGTGTTCACCATTTTGCAATGAAATGTTAGCATTAAACTCTGCATCATGATTCTTTTGAGAGTTTTCTTTTATAGTTACACTTACAGAAATCAATTAGTTTGTCATTTTTCAGATATATTTAACATAGTATGCATTATTCCATGTGTATAAGACATTCTTTCACAGTGGATGGATAATCTTTTACACTGTAAGATAATTGATCTTTACAAGTATTGAATCAATCTTGTTTTTTTCTAGTTGCTGTTGGTTTTTTTTACAGAATTAGTGAACACAGTCATTTTGCTATTTCATTTTTGTAAATCAAAATTATAAAAGAAGATTCTGATAAATATAGATATTTTGCACTTCTGTTCATATTTTGTTCAAATAAAAATGATAAAAATTTTTAGAAACCTCACTGATATTTGATTGACTTTTCATATAAACTATGCCAGATAAAATCGGTTTATGACTATATTGACCTTCATTTACATGTTTTTCCATTTAAGGTGATCTATATCATCAGAAATCCCAGAGATGCTCTTGTGTCTGCTTATTTTTTCTTTCGTAACACAAAACTTATCGATAATCCAGAGTCACTAGGAACTTACTTTGAATGGTTTCTCAAAGGAAATGGTGAGTGTCCTGTTAAATATAGGGGTTGAGGGAGGCTCAGTTACATTTATGAAGACAAGGTTTGATATAGCTTAGGATGGCCTTGAATTCTCAATAGAGATAGGGATTACCTTGAAGATCTGCTCCTCCTCCCTCTACCTCATGAGTTCTAGAACTACAAGCACTCACTTCTATATTCTGTTTATTTAATTCTGGGCTTCAATCCCCAAGTCATTTATGTTATCTAACTTGGTTACAACTCTAGCCTTTAGTATATTCTGTAATTTTCTCTTAGCTCCGTCTTATTCCTCTACACTCTACCACCTGTTGATCCAAGGATCATTACCATTACAAACCTAATTGTGAAGTCTTCCTGTTCTCATAAGCCACTGCCTAATGGCACAGCTACAGCTTGACCTATGACTAACCATCCTGGCAATATTTGGAGTAGCTAGTCTTTGTAGTACTAATGAAGATGTTATACCTTGTGGTTAACAGAACAACAGTGATAGCAACAACACTAGGACCTATTCCCTCCCCATCATGGATACTTGACCATGCTTACTGTATCAGATGTGAAGTCTTCTTAATCAGAAAATGATTGGTTACTCTGATACCACAATTGCAGTTATTGCACCAGTGGGTGTATGTTGTATGGATGTTTAAAATATAGATATCAGTGTCCATAGATGAGTGTAATATTATTAACAAGACACTCCCACTAGAATCGTACATAAACCTTTTGTTACAATGAAGGCTATTCAGCAGAAAGGCATATTTCAGCTCATTACCAGTTTTCTTTCCTTATGTTGTGTGACAAGACTGGTTTTAGGAATAGGGTCTTAGCTGGGCAGTAGTGGTGCACATCTTTAATCCCAGCACCAGGGAAGCAGAGCCAGGTGGATCTCTGTGAGTTCAAGGCCAGCCTGGTCTACAGAGCAAGATCCAGGACAGGCACCAAAATTAGACAGAGAAACCCTGTCTCGAAAGCAAAAATAAATAAATAAATAAATAAATAAATAAATAAATAAATAAATAAATAAATAGGGTCTTACCAACCAGTTTTTGTGGGCAACTGACAATAATGACAATTGTCTATATTATTTGGATCCTCAGGCCCATTTTAGGCAACAACTCCTAGGGAGGCATCCCAATAATAGCAATGCAGTTTTTATTTTATAACCAATAACTTCTGGGAGCAGTAGTATCTGCTCATGAAAGCTGCCTTGATTTAAACTCTGTAATACATTTTTAAATGAGCTTACAAACTAATGAGTTTGTATATGGCATTTTCATATATTCTTGGTTTTGGTTAATTCTATCCCTTATTTACCCACCCCATTTTTGCATCCACACAATCACTCTCATATTCCCTCATTCATATTGATACCATATGTGTCCTGGTACTTCTCTCTCCTTAAGGTCTCTTTTTTTTCTTGCTTCTCTTCTAATGGTTCTTTTCTACCTTCCTCTCCTTTATTTACACATCAAGGTAAACATGCTAATAATGTGTCTAGGATCCAAGTATGAGAGAAAAGATGCAGTGTTTGTCTATCTGTGCTTGTGTTACCTCATTAAGTATATTTTCCAGTTGCAACTATTTTACTGAGAATTTCCTAATTTCATCTTTAAAGTGGAATGAAATTTTATTGTGTGTACATATCACAATCTCATCTATTTTCTTTCTTTTTTTTCCCAAGACAGGGTTTCTCTGTGTAGCTTTGCGCCTTTCCTGGATCTCGCTCAGTAGACCAGGCTGGCCCCGAACTCACAGAGATCCTCCTGCCTCTGCCTCCAGAGTGCTGGGATTAAAGGCATGTGCCACCACCGCCCGGCCCTCATCTATTTTCAATTGATGAGCATCTAGGCTAAACCTGTTCTGTAGCTATTGTGAATAGAGCTGCAATTAGCACAACTGTTCAAGTGCCTATGCAGTTGTATATATCTAAGTCTATAGTAGTATATACCTACCTAGTTTGAGTAAATACCTAAGATTTGATAGCTGGGTCATATGAATTTTTGTTTTCATCTTTGTTAATGATTCCCACAGTGATTTAAATAATGGCTATGCAGTTTTCAGTCCCAACAGTGTTTTTCTTTCCCCACAATTTTTCTGAAAATTAAAAAAATTAAAAACTAAATTTTATTATAAAGCAACTTGTACATAAATAAAAACCAGATTCACCAAAATTATTGAAACTCAAAGTCTATACAATACTGAATTTATATACAGTTAGAATTGGTATCCAAAAGAGAAGCTGGGAAACATCATATTAAATGTTATAATTTCAGTATTGCTTATATTTCACCCAATTTTGGACCACAAAACCCCCAAATCCATGAGAAATTTAGAACAAGAATAACATTTGACTATATACTCTTTCAACAGTCCTGTCCATTACTTGCATCTACTTCTTTCTCATTCCTTTGTATTTAAATTATCTTTTCTTTTCAAACATTTTCAACATACACTTCAAACATTTATTTGGTTTTTTTTCCTTTTTTTGTCTTTTTTGTTGTCATTTCTGAGATGCATTTTCTCTATGTTACAGCTCTGGCATAATTTTTTTAAATAATCGTGGCCATTCTGACATAGATAAGATAGACTCCTAAGTTGTTTTTAGTTTTTATTTGTATTTTCTTGATAGCTAATCAAGGAATTTTTGATTTTGATCCATTTCTTTCTTTATATTGAATATTTTATTATCTTTAATTCTTTTTAGATACTAGATACACATTTTCTGGAAGCATATAACTTGCAAAGATTTCTTCCATTGTATTACCTGAATCTTCACATGATTAATTATTTCTTTTAGTGGATAGAAATCTTTTGATTTCAAGGGATCCCACTTGTTGAGTACTTGCCTTATTTTCTGAGTGAGATGAGTAGCATTTAGAAAGTCCTTACCTGTGATTACCTCTCAAAGTGCACTTCCTGTATTTTCCTCAACTGTGTCATAGTTTTGTATCTTCTGTTGAGGGTCTTGATACATTTACAACTGGTGTACATGTGTGTGTGTGTGTGTGTGTGTGTGTGTGTCTGTGTGTGTGTGTGTGATGAAGGATTAAGATTGAAATTCATTCTTCTACACATAGCAATCTAGTTTCTAAAAAGCCATGTACTAAAGATACCAAGATCTTACTTCCAATGCATGTTTTTGATATTTTGTCAAAAATACAGTGCCTGCAGTTGTGTGAACTTATGTCTTGGTTTTCATTTCAATTAATCCACATGTTTGTTTGGTGTCAGTGCTTTGCTGTTTTCATTTCTCTATCTCTGTAGCATAACTTGAAATAAGGTCCTATCTTTTTCCAAAGTTGCTTTGATTATGTGCAATTGTTTGTGCTTTTGTATGAATTTATTATTGAATTTGTTCTTAAGAAATTACAAAGATGTATAAATTATGTTCTGCTTATTGAAGCCCTTTGCCCTCTGTTATCTCCCTCTCACCTTTAGTAACCCCCATTCCCTACAGTTCTCCTTTATAACTTTCACATCTCTTTATTGGTGACCCATTCAATTTAACCATGATTATTATCTTCTGTGGGAATGTGGGTTTTGACTACCAATAGAAACCTAGTTGGCACCTCACTGGGGACACAACTGAAGACAGCTTGAGTCGGCTGTTTGAAACCTGGGGCCTATGCAGGGTCCCTTGGCTCGGCCTGGGAGGAGGGGACTGGACCCACCTGGACTGAGTCCACCAGGTTGATCTCAGTCTGTGGGGAAGGCTTTGCCCTGGAGGAGATTGGAATGGGGGGGCGGGCTGGGGGGAAGGTGAGGGGGGGGAGGGGGGAGAACAAGGGAATCTGTGGCTGATATGTAGAACTGAATTGTATTGCAAAATAAAAATTAAAAAAAAAGTTATCAGTAGATAATTTTAATGTAACACCTCTTAGATTTTTTCCCATAGAGTGATAGATATCTTGGAATTCCCACTCATACCTTCTTCCTATATTATCTTTGTTCTTATTGGATTGTCCCACATCTTTCACCTTGCCTTCACACCATGATATATTTTTCTTTTAAAATTTTCTTATTTATTGTGATCTAGTGTACATGTGTGCATAAGTGTCTGTGTGGTACCCACATCTCACAGAACATTTGGAAGAACCTGAGAAAAACCTTGTGGAGTCAGTTGTCCATTTCTAATTTATATGGTTTATAGAGACTGAGGTCTGGTCATCAGGTTTACATGATAAGCATTTTACCCATTGTCATATCATTACCACACCATTCCTTTTTGTATCACTATTTAATTCATTTACAATGTATTTGTTGTGGAGATCATTTTGTGCTACTTTATACTTTTCATTTTACAGTATAGCTTATTCTTTAAAATTATATTATCATAGGAGTTTGACAGAAGGCTCTGGCCAAAAGAACTTAATGCTTTTTAGAAGAAGGTGCTTTGTTTCCCAGAGCCCTCACAGAGTGGCTCACTACTTCCTGTAACTCTAGCTTCAGAGGAAACCAACACTCTCAGCTCTGTAGACACACACACACACAGACTTGTACTCACATAAGAACATATAAACATACAAAAATAAAAATACAATAAACCATTGAAAATTTATTTCTTTATCCACAAGTTTCTAGAGATTTGTATTTTCTCCAAATATACATGTTTAAAATCCCCAGTCTCTTTCTACTTTTCCTGCTCTCTCTCTCTCCTCTTCCCCCACACCTCTTTCTCTACCAGTTTACTTATGTACCTCACTCTGGTCATTCATGTAATTATTAATGTGGTCATATAACCTTGATACATACCTTCTTTTGATTTCACTCAACAGGTTGCTTTATTGATGGTAATCTTCCTTTCTGTCATATTATGAGATGCCATGCTTTACATATTTGTAACTGGAGCTTTCAGACTTCCTCAGGAAGTTGTCCAGGTGGCAAGAATGTACTTGACTTGTTATTGAATATTACTTACCACTAACACTAAAATTTTGTGGTTGTTTGTTGTTGGATACAGCCACTAGGTCTCATAATTTGATACTTATCAATTAAAGTGTAACATATAATAAATTTAAAGATACATAGATTAATATTTATTGGCTAATTTAAGATATAAAAGCTACAATGAAAAAAGCTTGCAGTTATAATTAATATAAGCCTCTGTGTGTTTAAATTGGTTCTGGGTGGCTGTGGGCCAGGCAGGACACAGGAAAGCTCAAGCTACATTTAGTGCCCAACATGGGGCAAGAATTTCCACCCAAAACTTGAGAAAGTTTAAAAAAAAGGATTCTAAAAGGGAGCTAAAAACAGCTTCCTAGTGTGTCTGTCAGGCCAGCTGCAGCCTGAGGGCTTGAGTATGGCAGGTTTGTGGCATGTGGGCTTGAGCATGGCAGATTCCCTCCAGAGTATAGAGAAGCATCCCCATGCTGCATTTTGGATTTAGCTTTTGATGGTATGGACAAAAGAAAAAAAGGAAGAGGCTTTGGGCTACACATTTCTGGGTGGAAGCACAGACCCACAGCCTCCTGGAGTCAGTGGACATCATGGCTGCTAGAGACAATGGTGAATTATCTCCACCATGTTGAAAAGCTGAGGTGGGCAGAGTCAGCACCCAAGACTGTCACTTCAGTACTAGCCACTGCAGTTTAAAGCAATAGACTCACAATGAGACAGATTCAAATGGGATAAACCCTAAAGAGTTTATAGTGTGTGTAAAAATATATATAGGCTTAGAAGAGAGAGGAAAAGGAATATAGAGAGTTATATAAAATAGGTTTTAAAGAGTAAAGTCTTTAAAGAGACAGTAAAAGTAATATAAAAATGAGCCACATAAAGATGGAAATCATACACAGAGTCTGGATTATGTTGTCATTGAGATTTTTAACTGTAGAAAGACATTTGATTATAAGGGCTGCTTTGTTAAACCAATATATGTATTTTAAAGGTATTTTGACTTAAAAATTTGGATCTAAGGATATGTTGCTTTGGAAAGGAGGCTCTGCGTTTTTTTCCACAGAAAGCCAGAGGCTATGGATTTGTTCCAGATTAAGAAGGTTCAGATTTGATCAAGCCAGACATCCTGAACCTTAACAGGTGGTACCTGTCAAGAATGGTTATAACCAGGCTTCCCAGGACTTGAACATTATCTCACATTTTCTCAGGATTCCCCTAAGATTACCAGCACCCTCAATCAGCAGGGGTAGTATGAGAAGCTACTCCTAAATTCCCAAAATATTGTTTATAAATGTTTATTTTTGTTTAAAGCAGGTGGATTATAAATACAATTTCTTTCTCAAGAGGAAAAGAGAATGTTATAGATATGACAAGATGAAAGGGTAGATTATTATTTAAAAATGTTTTACATTGCTATGGATTTTAGTTTATTGATACAAATTTAAAGTTAATTTTTTTGTGCTGTATGTATATTTATACTCTTTTTGGAATTATTTTTTTTGTGCAACTCATTTAAAGTTGTAATGTATCATTAAGAAATACATATTCATAGTTAATCATCTAAGATAATCAAACTTGTAGTCATGTTAGTTAAGTTGTCTAGATATACATAGATATATTTCAATTATGTACGTAATCTTCAAACAGTTCAAAGACCTAAAGAATATGGAATTTAAAATATTTTAAGAACTTTGACTTTCTGGACATTGAGACATGTCTGCTCCTGGCAGCACCAGTCTACTTCAGAGAAGATAATGGGCCTTGAAGAAACTCATTATGAAGTTTGCTTTCTTTGTTGCAAAAGTTAGCCAACGGACAAAAAATTGCCCTTGCCTTGATTGCTTGACAATAAATATGTTGAATTAAGTGGACATGCAGGACCCATAAAAGGTGACCACTGAATTTTGCAAGATAAGATGGTTCTTCAGGTACCTACTTAACAGATGAGACTGCCAGACATTCCACAGGACACAGAGAGAAGCAACTGAGAGACACTAGGCCTATAGACTAATTAAGGATGCAACAATGTTGCATGTAACTGTTCAGGTAGCCAGCTCTCTCTGTCATTCTAGATTTTTGGAAGTTGCGTACAATGTATTTCTTGCTTACTTAAGTAATATATCCTTCTGGGGTCTTTGATGTAGTTGAAGACTAGATAGTTCTAATTATAATTTCCCTTGGTTATGATAAAAGTTAAATTACATATGAAACCTTAGACTCACACATATAGGACAGATAGAATATTTTCTTTAATTTTACAAAATACAAATAGATTAGATATTGTAACTGTAATTATTGCTTGATAACTATTTTGTTATTTGTAATTTTAATATGTTAAGTTAAAACCTTCCTTTTGTTTAGACAGAAAAGGGGAAATGGTGAGGAAGTGTCATTCTGTATTCTGTGAATATGTGTTGCTTGATTAGTTGATAAATAAAGCCATTTGACCTATAACAAGGCAGTTTAGAGGCAGGGTAGAAATTAAAAGAGAGAGACAGGAAGAATGAGAGAAGAGATGCCAGTGAGCCACAGTTATGCAGTTAAAGCCACAGAACATGTGGAGATACACAAATTAATAGTTATGGGATAATTTAAGATATAAAAAATAGCTAGCAAAAAGTTTGAGCCATGACCTTGCAGTTATAATTAATATAAGCTTCTGTGTATTTACTTGGGGGGGATGCAAGTGGGAGAGATGTGTCCCTATCACCAGCAGGTCAGGACACACGAAATCTTCCAACTACAGCCTTGTTGGGAATACACTTTGTAATTCATGTCCCCAAATTACCTTTTAAGACAATTTTCCAAAGCAGAACTGCTATTAATTATTATCAATATTTCTTATTAGCTTATTTTTGGTGCACTCACTAACATGCTTTTGGTTTTTTTGGTTTTGAGACAGGATCTGTTGTATCCCAAGTTGACACGAAATTCATTATGTAATTGAAAATTACGTTGAATCCCTGGTCTTTGGGCTCTCCCTTCTGGTTTTTTGTTTTGTTTTGTTTTGTTTTGTTTTTCAAGACAGGGTTTCTCTGTGTAGCTTTGCGCCTTTCCTGGAACTCACTTGGTAGCCCAGGCTCACCTGCCTTCTTAATTTTTGCATTACATATGTGTGACACATCATTTCACTTGGCTTCTAGCTTTTCTTTTTATGCATGTATGTATTAGTGTTTATGATGAAGTGCATGCAAATGTGAAAATGTAGGTGTTCTTATGCTAAAGACAGATGATAATATCAGGTGTTGAACCTTGATTTCTACCTTGTTTGAGACAATCTCCTTCTTGTACATCCCTGTGTATGGCACATTGGCAGGTCCTAAGCTTGTAGGCAATCTCCTGTCACCACCTCTCATGTCATAGTAGGGGTACTAGGTTTAAAAAAAACAGGCTTCATCACCATGTTTGAATGGATTTTGAGGATCCAAACTCAGGTCTTGTGACATACAAGGCAATTGATTATCTTTGAGCTATCACATGTGCCCAGCTTTCAATCTCTTTAAGTAACTTAATTCTCTCATATATTATGCAATTCACTTTATCTCTACACATTCTCTGTAGATCATTTATCACCGCCAGGTTTCAATCAAATCTTAGATTCATTGAATTCATGTGTCCTACTTCTCTGGCAATGACTTAAGTCTTACTTTCTCTCCTGACTAGATTCAGTTGGTTCTTCAGATAATGGGGAACAATACAAGCCTGCAATGGAGGGTGAGGCATGAAGAGACAGCACAACTAGACAGGAACAGTTAGGACACTCTGACTAGTGAAAACACATCAAAATAGTACTAGAAATGTAAATGATACATTGGGTTGAATGTGGAAGGCTATGCCTTGAACATCTCTAGCTGTCTATGATTTGCTGTCTTTGGTCTTAAGGACTCATTATTCACAAGTTGTGGAACCTTAGAGGTGGTTGTTAGTGGGAATAGATCTCCCTCAGAAGGGGTTAATAGAGTTCTCCAGACATTATGGTAATAAAAAGTCCCAAGCTGGAAATGCTCAGAATCCTCTGGCTTCTTGTACTCTTGTGATCACATTTTACCAACTCATGCCTTTGTCACTGCTACTTGCCAATAGGATGTCTCCTCATGGCACCAGTAGTAAATCTGTGAGGTGATGAGTTCACTAATGAACTGGATTTTATCTGCTTACTAACTTTGTGTGTGTGGTAAATGGTATCATTGAAATGATGACCAGCCTTCAGGAGCTCAAGGATTGAAGAGGAAGCCATAGAGTCAGCAAACTAATCACTTAACTTGACTTTACTATCTGAGGGTGTAAAACTTAATTCGCTGGGGCCAGAGAGAGGACAAAATTTAACTCTCTGGGGCCAACAAAAAAGGAGGAAACATGCACAAACATTTGTATTTCTCCATCATTTTCTCTCTGTTCTTCCTCTATGTTTCTCTTACAGCTTGTACATCTGAACAAAATCTCTCAGGCAATATAAAACTTACAATGTGGTTACATTCTATTTGTCACGTGCATGAGTACAATGAATAGAGTTAGAAAACATAATTTCCAATTTCCCTCAAGTGATTAAACATCCTACATATTATGGATGTAAAACAAATTATCCCACGAACCCACATACATTCATATCCAAGCAACTTGGTATAGATTAAAAGAATATATATAGATTAACAGAATATAAGCCAGTAAGATATATTTCTCAACGATTGTTTTACTGCCAGGCTGAATTTTGTGGTTACAAAGGAAGGATCAATAATTTTATTACTTATCTCAAATGGTAATCCTATGAACAATCTTAAAAGAATCACAAACCCAAATTATTATGTATAAAAAACACTCATTCTTCTGTCTTTTAAATACTCAGATTGTGTATTCATTCATCAATAGCTTTTTTGTATCAGGAAGCAGAGGGCATAAATGGGCATTTATTAATCACTGTCTTTGAATTAATTATCAGGATTTAAGGCATTAAGGAATTAATCATCATCTTGGATTGCCAAACTATCCTAACAAGAAAGATCCATCTGCAAATAATAACTAGGCTGCTTTGTTCTTGTTTCTTGACCTCGATGAGTCCCTCACTCAACTATGTGCCTTTCTAAACTTTAGATGGTTTCCCCAAGTTTTTCATCTCAAAGTTATTAACAAAATTATCTTATCCTATCTATAAGTCATATTGAAAGCTTTTTTTTTTAGCTATGATGCACACTGAAGCCCATGTCACATCTCTCAACATTAAGATTAAAAGAACTTGAGCTAGCTTAACTTCTGGGACACAATTGTGTTCTTGTTCATTTTTTACTCTTTTGGGTGGTCTACCACCCGGCTCCCAAATGTATCACACAAGGAGGCTTATTCTTACTTGTAAACACCTGGGCTTAGTTTGACTTGTTTCTTGCCCGCTTTCCTTAACTTCAATTAACTCATCTCTCTTTTGCCCCTGGGATTTTTCCCATTCTCTTACATCTGTAAATCTTACTCTTACTCTTACTCCTACTGGCACTGGCTGTGTATCTGGTTGGCTGACTCTGATGTCCTCCTTCTTCTCTCTCATTCATTGATCATTTTTACTCCCAGAATTCTTCTACATATTCTCTGCCTGCCAGCCCCTTCTGTCCTTTCTCATGCCTCACTATTGGCTTCAGTTCTTTATTAGACCATCGGGTGTTTAGACAAGTACCATAACACAACTTCACAGCGTTAAACAAATGCAACATAAAAAGTAACATACTTTAAAATAATATTCTACAGCACAATTGTTTTTCTTAATCATTAACCTAAACCACAATCCATATGGATCCTCAAAAGAAACTAGGTATGTGACATTTCCTTGTTCTTGTTTTCTATTCTCTGCAGCCCATGCTTTATCATGGGCAGGGGAAACACCATATCTTGCTTTTGACTTTATTAGTTTCCCTACGAAACTAAACTCTATCATAATCAATTACTATATTTATTAAAGAACCTAAATTACCAAAATCCCATTTAAACTATCACTATTATTTTGTATAAAACCATTGCTTTAAACAGAATAGCTTAGGAGGAAATAATTTTTACAATAATTCACAAATAAAAATGCCCGGTAGAATAGGATATTTCCCGGAGATAGTCATAATAAATTAAGGGAAGTGGGGATTTTCCCACATACATTCACACCATTCTAGATACCATAGGAAAATAGCAGCGGCAAAAATGTAAAGGTGCAACATTAGCAAAAGACATTCTAGAGCCAAAGCCTTTGAGGCCTTACCTATCTGAGATTCACCCATTAGAACTTTCCTTCCTGGTGGATCAACCTACTGATCTTCAGTTGCCACCTAATGCTCCTCTGACATGGCTACATAAAATATCACATTAAATGCTGTAAATACTGGTTTTGTTTTTCTTAGTAAATTTCTCTGCCATTTGTGGAAAGTGAATAATAATAGGCAGACCTCAATTTTATTCTTTGTAATCAATAATTTCCTTCCCCTTTCACACAGTGCTATATGGATCATGGTTTGAGCACACCCGTGACTGGCTGTCTATGAGAGGAAATGACAACTTCCTGTTACTGAGCTATGAAGACATGAAAAAGGTAACTGTCATTCTTACAGAAATCACAAAATCCTTTAGCAATTCACCCCATGCAGCACCCTACATTATTCAATATCCCTATTCCACCTACTCTATCACTGGTAGGATCATGAAGAGTCACTAAATGTGATATTATACCCTATTTCCTTTATTAAGATGCATCTGTCACTTACTCTCCAGCCTCCTAGTCACCCTACTTGACCCTGAAGTAGGTTGGAGAAGCTCAAACTTGTTCTAGTGGTTTTTCAATTCTGTCTATGCAACAATTTTGATACAGTTGATAATCCAGTGGTAGTGGGGAAGGGGTAAATAGTGTCATTCCACTGGTGTGCCGAAATGTATGCCATCTCTCTTTGATGAAAAGAAGAGGGACAAAGGCATTCAACCTTTCAGGGAATAAGGTGTCTTGTGCTCTGAAGTACTGAGGGTTTCTGCATGGTGAGCTAGATGACACTGGAAATTTCAATAGTCTTAGAAGAGAATATCTAAAATGTTTCAACACTAAGTAATGAAATATATCTAAATACTCTGATAGGCCATACCCTTATGTTATTTTGCAGGTTTCATTTCATTGAAATGTCCCACTGCAAGTCATAAATATGTTTAAGTAATATGTGTGTGTCACAAATATCTCTTACTTTAAAAATAAACAAAATCATATTTTGTCAGGGTGTCACATGATTGTAAACCTTGCACTGAGAGATAGAGACTGACTCAGAACTACAGGCCATCTTTGGTTGTCTGATATGTTTGAGGCCAGCCTTGGGTACAAGAGACCTTGTTTCAAAAGACTACTAAGGAAAATAATTTTGAAGTTCATTCGTCTATTTTATTTTCATGTAATTAAAAAAAAATCTTCCCTCCAATGATGGGCACATAATAATGAAACCAAGCATATAAGCAAAAAAGTATTCTCATTTGATCAGCAATTCAAAAATTTAAGTAGTTTGAAAGTTATATGTGAAATATAACCATCATTTACACATTTATATATCAACGATAAAGATATCAATTGTACTTTTTACTGAGCAAAACAAAATTGTGCTGAGCAAACAATCTGTCAGAAAAAATACTTGTCCACCTTCAGAATTCTTCAAAAATTTAGTTAAGGAGAAGCAATTTTACAGCCACTGCTAACCTTATAGAAGTAGATTCTAGTGATGACAAAGGCTGCTGATAGTTCTATCTTCTTTTTTGTTGCTTTGATTTCTCATATTATATTTTTTATTGTTTAAAACAATTATATATATATATGTATGCATGGTTTTTGGAGACAGAGATTCTCTGTGTAGATTTTGGAGTCTGTCCTTCAACTCAATTTGTAGAACACGCAGAAATCTGCCTGCCTCTGCCTAATGAGTGCTGGGATTAAAGACGAGCACCACCACACATGGCAGTTTAAATATATTTTGATCATATTCTGTCCCTCACACAATTCCTTCCAAATTGTCTCCCCTTCCTTACACACCGAACTTTAAATTCTTTTTTTAAAAAAATCCCCAAATGAAAACGATAGCAAAAGAGAAAAACACTATGAGACTGGACTAGGCCCTCTGCATAGGCAAGACTGTTGTGTAGTTTGCTCTGCTTAATGGGCCCCCTGACAGTGGGATCAGGAACCATCCTTGGTGCACAGCAGGTTTTTGAGAGTCCACACATCCTAGGGTGGGACAACTTACACAACCTTGGTGCAGGAGTAGGGAATTGGACCTGCCTCAACTGAGAGTATCAGGCTCTGCTCACTCCCCATCGTAGGTCTCACATTGGAGGAGATGGGAATGGGGGTGTGGGCTGAGGGGGAAGCCTATGGGGGTCAGAGGAAGGTGGAGAAGGGGATGGTGGTCAGTATGTAAAATGAATAGAAAATTTCTAATACTAATAAAAAAAGGAACAAAAGAAAAACACCAAAGTGTAACAAAGTGTGAGCGCTCCCACCACCCCAAAAACTATGGAGTCTATTATATGTCAGTCATTTACTCCTGCACATGAAGACTGCCCTGAAGTGGTTGATATATACAGGGTCACTGCACTGGAGAGGCCTAATTTTCCCTCTCCAGGCAGGTGTAAATGACAGTTCAGGTGTTAACCTTTACCCTAGTGGCTAGATTTTCATTCATTCATTCATTATTTTTTAAATGTTTAACAAAATAAAACACAATATGATGAAACAATACTATCATCTTAGAGTTGGACAAGACAAATCAACAGAACAAAAGCATCACTATGGCACAAAAATCAGAGATCCATGTGATTGAACACTTGGGAAGCCCATAAAATCATGAAAGTAGAAACTCTAATTTATAAGTAGAGAACTGGTGCAGACATGGAGCACAGTGCAGCATGCTTCAGAATGTGGCTTCTTATGTGTTTTTCTCATGCTGATGTGGAGGGCCTTGTTTTCTTCATGTCTTCCCTCCTCTCTGGCTCTTACGCTTTCTTCTTCTGAGGAGGAGTTTTGGAGGGATTTTTGGAGGGATTTAGTGGAAACATACCATTAAGAACTGATTTGTTCAGAAGTATCCACTCTGTGTAATGTCTGTCTGAGGGTCTCTTATTTGTTCTTGCCAGCTTCATGAGAAAGCTTCTCTGATGATGGCTGAACAAGGCACAAATCTGAGCATAGCAGTATTCGTTAGGAGTCATTTTGTCACTAAATTGTTAGATCAGTATTAGTTTCCTTTACACTAGGTCCCCAGGCTATTTAACCTCTGGTCAGCAAAGCAGTGTCAGGTAAAGATTCCATCTCATGAAGTGGGCCTTAAGTAAAATAAATTATTGGTTATTTCCTCCCATGAGCTTTGTGCAAACATTACTCCAGCATATCTCTCAGGACAAAATTGTAGATCAAAGTATTTGTGGCTAGATTAATGTTTACATTTCTCTTTTGATAGTATGCATAGTACCATCTTTTAATAACGATGATGGAATGTGGAGCTGACAGCAGTATGTAATCACCAGCATCTCCATGGTTGATGAGTGATAAAGGTGTTGTCTTCAGCAATGAGTCCTTGCTGTCAGTTTGTGGAGAGCAAACTATAGTCTTGGCAAAGGCTTGTGTTAGGGGTCCTGTGGAATCCCTTTGGCCAAGAACTCACTAGGTGTAACCCAATACCAGACAAGAGATGGTCATTTGGAACATGATCTCCCCCATTATTTGGTAATATTATTTAGATTGTCATCATATGTGTATATATTTTAAGAAGTTTTTATTGTACTAGCTTTCCATACATTCACTGATGTGTTCCTTAATTGTAGCTGTCACTCCTCATATTCCCTCCCTCCCTCAAGTCCCTCTTCTTTCCCCATCCTCATTTGATTATCCCATTCCAGGCCTTGCCTATCCATCTGTAACTTGTCTCCATGTTTAGTTCTTTCATTATGATTATGGGCTGAACCAACTTTTTTTCCTGATGTTGTCTGTTGTCTATTTTGGGTTCTGCATGTTTTCTTTTTACTTTGATATGCCTCTCCTTCTTTAGGTTGTGGAGTTATTGTCATGATTTATTTTTGGTTTATTTATTTTTGTTTTTTCATCCAAACCAAAATTTCCCTCACTCCCCTCTTCCTACTTCTTCCAACACTACTGCCACCCACACAATTCCCCTCCACTGTTACTCTTTAGATACTGGTGGGCCTCCCAATGATATCAGCTAGCCATGGTATATCAAATAGTGGGGTGACTAGTCTCTTCCTCTTCTATTAAGGCTGGATGAGGTAATCTGGTATTGGAAATGGGTGTCGAAAGGAAGCAAAAGAGTCAGGGACTTCCCCTGCTCTCATTATTAGGAGTCTCACAGGAACACTAAGTTACAAAACTGTAATATATATGCACAGCACCTATAACAATCTCATGGAGGTCCGTTGTTGTTTGTTCAGTCTCTGTGAGCCCCTGTGAGCCCAGGTAAGTGTAGTCTTTGGGGTTTTTTTTTTTTTTGGTGTCTTTGATGTCACTGGGCCCTACACTCCAGCCATGCCCTGTTCTGAAAGATATTTGTGAGCTCCACCTAATGTTTGGCTGTAGGTCTCTGCATATTTTTCCATCAGTTGCTTTGTGGTGAAGCCTATGTGATGACAGTTGTACTAGACATCAATCTATGAGAAAAGCAGTACATCATTTCATTGACTTCCTTTGCCATTCATATTTTTGCTGTCCTAAATCTCTGGAGTATACTGCCTCTGGGTGCTAGCCCACAGAGGGGAGCACCTCTCAGGACATGGGTCTGTAGCTCTGTCAGTCATTTCTTGTTCACTCCCCCAATTTCTGCCACATCTTTACCCAAGCAAATTTTGTCAGCAGGAAAGATTGTAGGTTGAAGGCTTTGTGGCTGGACTGGTGTCCCAGTCCACAGGAAATCTTGCCTGGTTACAGGAGATGGCTAGTTCAGTTGCCATATTCCATGTTACTAGGTCGTTCTCATAGATTCCTGAGTGTTTCCATTGCTCTAGGTTTCCATCTCATCCCAGTGATGCTCCATATTCCATTGTCTCTCCTAATTCTCTCTCAACCCATCCTCCACCCACATGATCTCTCCTGTTCCCATCCTCATTCTCCCTTCTAAGTCCCTCCTCCATCCACTAGCAATGTTCATTTTACTTTCTCACAGTGAGTCTCATGCATACCCCCTTGGGCATACCTAGTTATTTAGTTTCTCTTGGTCTGTCAGTTTTATCTTGGTTCTCCTTTACTTTCTATGTAATAATCACTTATGATTGAGTACATACCATTCTTGTATTTCTGTGTCAGAATTGCCTTAATCATGACTATCTTTTCTACATCCATCAGTTTGTCTTCATATTTAATGATGTCATTGTTTTTAACAGCTGAGTAATACTCCATTATATAAATATACCAGATTTTCTGTATCCATTTTTCTATTGAGGTTATTTACAGTTTCTGACTATTACAAATAAAGCTTCTATAAACATAGTAGAAAAAGTGTCCTGTGGTATCGGGTGTTCTTTGGGCATATGCCCAGGAGTGGTATGGTATAACTGAGTCTTGAGGTAGATCGATTCCCAAATTTCTTAGAAACTGCCATATTTATTTCCAAAGTGGCTGTATAAGTTTGCACTCCCCCCAGCAGTTGAGGAGCATTCCCCTTGTTCCACGTGCTCTTCATCATAACTCTGTCAATGGTAATTTTGGTCTTAACTATTCTGACAGGTGTAAGATAAAACTCAGTGTTGTTTTTAATTGCATTTCCCTGATGGCTAAGGATTTTAGTATTTCTTTGACTCTTTCTCAGCTATTTATACTCCCCTGTTGAGAATCCTCCGTGCAGATATGTACTTCAATTTTAAATCAGGGACAGTGATATCTGTGGACATTATTTTCTTGTCCAAGATTGTTTTAGCTATCCTGCTTTTTTTATTTTTCCATACAAAGTTGAGTATTGTTATTTTAAGGTCTGTAAAGAATTGTGTTAGAATTTTGATGGGTATTCCATTGAATCTGTAGATTTCTTTTGATAAGCTGACCAGTTTTACTATATTAAACCTGATGATCAATGAATATGGAAGACATTTCCATGTTTTGAAATCTTCTCCAATTTCTTCCTTCAGAGTCTTTAGGTTCCTGTCATACAGGTTTTTCACTTGCTTTCTTACAGTTACACCAAGATATTTTATCTTACTTGTGGCTATTGTGAAGGGTGTTGTTTTCCTGATTTCTTTCTCACCCCATTTATCATTTGTATATAAGAGGGCTACTGGGATTCTTTTTTTTAATTTTTTATGTATCCAGTTACTACACTCAAGATGTTTATCAGTTTTGGATCTCCTTGGTAGAATTTTTTGTTAGATTATGTATACTATTGTATCACCTGCAAATAGTAATTTTTTTACTTCCTTTACAATTTGTTTCCCATTATTCTCCTTAAGTTGTCATATTCTGCTAGACAACACTTCAAGTACTGTGTTTAATAGATGTAGAAAGTGTGGAAAGCCTTGTCATGTTCCTGTTTTTTGTGAATTTGCTTTGACTTTCTACCCATTTAATTTGATGTTGGCTATTGGTCGCAATATATTGTCATTAGTATGTATAGCTATGTCCCCATATCCCTGATCTCTCCAAGCTATTTATCATGAAGGGGTGCTCCTGTTTGTTAAAGGATTTTTTCATCTAATAGGATAATCCTCTGGTGTTTTTCTTCCAATTTGTATATATGATGGATTAAATTAACAGATTTTCATATGTTGAATCATCCTTGCATCTCTGGGATGAAGCCCACCTAACTAGGTTAGATTATCTTTTTGTTTTCTTGGATTCAGTTTGTGAGTACTTTATTGAGTATTTTACATCTATGTGCATGAGGGAAATTGGTCTGTAATTCTATTTTTGTTTCTTCTTTGTGTGGTTCAGATATCAGTGTAAGCCGGGCGGTGGTGGCGCACTCCTTTAATCCCAGCACTCGGGAGGCAGAGTCAGGCGGATCTCTGTGAGTTCGAGGCCAGCCTGGGCTACCAAGTGAGTTCCAGGAAAAGGCGCAAAGCTACACAGAGAAACCCTGTCTCGAAAAACTAAAAAAAAAAAAAAAAAAAAAAACAGATATCAGCATAACTGTGGCCTCATTTGGCAATATTCCATCTATTTCTATCTTGTGAATTTGAGGAGTATAGGTATTAGCACTTCTTTGAATGCCTGGTAGAATTATGTACTAAAACAAACTAGTCCTGGCTACTATTTTTTGGGAGGCTTTTAATGGCTGCTTCTATTTCCGTGGGCATTATGCATCTATATAAATTGTTTTGAACTTCATATAACTTCAGTAAGTGGTATCTAACACAAATGTTGTTCCCTTCTTTTAGATTTTCCAAGTTTGCGGTGTACACATTTTTGACTTATGGCCCAATGATTTCTTTAATATCCTAGGTGTCTCTTGTTATGTCTCTCTTATCATTTCTGATTATGTTAATTTGGATATTCTCTCTCTTCCATTTAGTAAGTTTGGATAAATGTTTGTCTACCTTGTTGTTTTTCCTCAAAGAACCAACTCAATGTTTCATTGATGGTTTGCATTGTTCTCTTTGCTTCTATTATATTGATTTTAGTCCTCTATTTGACTATTTCCTAAATTCTTTCTAGTATTTGTGTCTGCTTCTTATTGTTCTAGAGCTTTTAATTGTGCTGTTAATTCTCTGGTATGAGAATTCTCTAATTTCTGCTATCAGGTTCTTAGTGCTATGAGTCTTCTCTTAACAGAGCTTTAATTGTGTCCCATTAGTTTTGGTAGGTCATGGATTTATTTTAATTGAATTCTAAGAAGTGTTTAATATCTTTATTTCTTTCTTGACCCATTGTTAATTCAGCTGGGAGTTTTTCAGTTTTCATGATTTTATAGGCTTTCTACAGTTTCTGTTGTTTTCAAAATGCAAATTTTACTCACAGTGGTCTCATAGTATATAGTGGGTTATTTCAATTTTTTTGATGTATGGATACTTGATTTGTAACTGAGTATATGATCAATTTTGGAGAAGGTTCCATGAGAGAATGAGAAACAACTATAACCTTTTGTGTTTGGGTGAAATATACTATAGATATATGTCCTGGTCATTTGTGCCACAATGTCTGATAATTCTATTATTTATCAGTTTAATTTCCTTCTAGATGGCATGTCCATTTGTAAGAATGTGCTGCTGAAGTGTCCCACTATTAATGTTTGGGATTTGATGTTTGATTTAAGTGTTAGTCGTGTTTGTCTCACAAATATGGGTACCGTTGCATTTGGAGAATAAATGTTAAGAACTGAAATGTCATCGTGGTGGATTTTTACCTTAATAAGTATAAAATATCCTCCACCTTCCTTTTTGAATAATTTTGGTTTGAATTCTCACTTTTGCATTAAAATTAACCCATTTTTATTAATCTTTGTATTGTCACAGGTCCTGTGGTTTCACCTGCCTATAACATCTTGTTTCTTCAGTGGCTCACTCCACTCTGCTCTTCATTTCCTCCTCCATACTTTGATTTTATTGCCTAACTGTATCTTGCTTGGCTATTGGTCAGCTTTTTCATTAAACCCATCTGGGCATAATTTATACAGAGTACAGGAACATTCCACAGCACTTAGAAAATGGAGTGGACTATGAGTGGGGATAGAAAGGACACCAGGATGGAAGAAAGCAGTTTTCCACAGGAACTACATAGATAATCACCTGGAAATGAGGGCACGGAGTGAGGACAGGCCACAGCAAAATTTTGATATAAAGCTGTGAATGAAACTGAATGATTGACCTTGGGATAACAGAGGTAGAGGTGAGGATCTATAGTTAGCCTACTTGCTTTCCTGGTCAGAGTGACCTGTGGGATCTTATGGAGTGTCTTCTTTATCTGGAGGTGAGGGGAAAACAATGAGTAGGTAGAAGGAACTTTGGAGACTAAGACTTATGTTATACACATTATATTGGGGAATTTTGGGGAGAGACTATAGCAGGTGTTCTGCACAGAGATGAGGGTGAAACTAGGAGAATGGACTTGAGGAGGAAATGGAGAGATAAACCTCTGCATTGAGTCTATTATTTCCACGCCCAGTTTTGCCTGTGGGTTTTTGGGAAATGGTTGATTGACTTGAGGTGTGGGACCAATCAACAATTTATGGTAGGGGTATTTAGGAGGGTCTCTGAGATCCACTAGAGATGGAGGTGTCTGATGTAGGTGTTTTGATGCAGAACTGGGGATAACACTGGGGGATGGGACTCAAAGGAATGGAGAGTGAGCCAAAAATCTATAGGTGGCTTACTTTTCCCTGGCCAGAGTAATCTGTGGGTTCCCAAGGAGGGCCAGTTGAAGTAGGGGCTTGGGATAATCCTATGAATTGGAAAAGTCAGGATAGGAGGAGAAGCTCTTTGGGATCCACTCTAGATGGGGCGAGATGCCACAGATATTCTGTGGCAGAACTTGGTATGAGACTTGGGAATTGGGATGTGAGGAACAGAGGAAAAGGAGAAAATATGTGGTCAGCCTACCTACTTCCCTGGCATGAGTCAGAAAAATAATCTTTGATGAAATTTATTAAGGATAATCAAAAAGAGAAAAACTGGATTTTTCCAAAATAATTTGATCTGTTGATTTTATCTTTTCCAGGGGTACAAATTTTCCATGTAAAAAGCAAAGCCATCCATCAGATACTTTGCTTTTGAGGAATATTTGAATTTTTCATTGTAAAATTCAATTTTTTCCCAGGAAACTTCATTACCCACCTCTGCTGCATGCTTATTCATTTTCCCATAATTCTCCTTTGCAACCATTCAATGCACTGTTTTCAATTATTGCCATGGTTGTTTACCTTTACATTAAATATTAACTGAATCTGTGATAAAATATGTAATAAAAGTTTAGAGCCAAAAATTCCTGTATGAACATATTTGTAGGGCTTGGATTCTAAGCAAAGTCTTCCTTATTCCAAAATTTTGCATTCTTATGAGTAACTCCTAGAAGTGAGCCAGTTGTGGTAGTGCACAGTTATAATCCCAGTGGGGGTTCTGAGGTAAAAAGGTTGTGAATTTGATGCCCATCTAAGTAACAGCATGAAATCATAATTCAAAACAAAATAACATATTGGCAGTAGCCCCAAGTAAAAATTATTGAGAACATTTTTATAAAAGTGTTTTAAATCTGTGTTATGCTCAGTTACCCATAGGAAAAAGTATCATTTGGCATAAACATGAACCCAGATCAAATTATTTGTGTATATTGCCTTCACTCACATTGACGCTTTCTATAAGTATGTCTACAAGTATCTTCAAACTTCTGAGGGCAGGTTGGGTATGGTGGTGCACAATTTTAATGCTAGCACTTAAGGGGAAAAGCCTCTTTGTGTTTGAGATCAGTCTGGTCTCCACAGCAATTTGCATCAGACCAGATAGGACTCCCTCCATAGCATACTGTCTCAAGACAAAAATCCCATTGTATTTAGTAGGTAGGTTGGCATATACCTGTGAATATAGCAATAGATAATTGACGTTAAGATGATCAAAAGTTTAAGGTCTTCATTCAATACAAAGTAAATTTGAGGACACTCTAAGTTATATGAGACCCATCTAATATTAACTCCCCCATAAAAAACCATAGCCTCTGTATTTTAGGGGCCAGAAATCAGTCACATTGCAAGCCGACTAAATATACGAATGTTGTGTGTGACTCTTGCCCTCTTTACAAGGCATGTTTCTTTCCTAAACCCCATTCAATATTTTCTCATTTCGTGGTACCATTTCATTCTTCATTTTTCTTTTTCCATCTTCCATCTGTAGTTACCTTCTCTGCATCTGTTTTCTCAGAGCTCTATAATTATTAACCTCATTTTTGTTTTGATTCTTCATTTAGAATACAAGGGGAACCATAGAGAAGATCTGTGACTTCCTAGGAAAGAAACTGGAGCCAGATGAGCTAGATCTGGTCCTCAAGTACAGCTCCTTCGAAGCTATGAAAGAAAACAGAATGTCTAATTTAAACCTCCACCCAGAAGCTGTGAATATTAATTGTTTGGTCCTCATGAGAAAAGGTGAAGAGACTCTTTAGTCCCAAAATATGTCAGAATATGTGGAGGGTTTTTTCTTCCAATGAGGCTCTAAGAAATTGTTGTGAATGTGTCAGCAGTCATTGCTCATCACTCATAGTTTCTCAGAGATCTTCCAGGGGAATCTTTCTGTGGTGATGACATGGATTTCAGAAACTCTGAAAAGATTGATTTTTTTTTTCTGGGAGATGATCTTGGGTTTGTAGAGGGTTGTGTCCAATATCCTCAATGGAAAATGAGAGACATGTTTTTGTGAGTCTTTGTTAGGCTCTCTGTATCATAGCCATAAACTCTAAAGAAAATGTTTAATGCAAAGAACCAAAGATATATATTGGGGGACAACCACAAAATACACATCCATTCACTGCTGGAAAAAGATGTCCAACAGGTCAAGATTGCTGACCCACTAGTGAATTATCCTCCAGTGTTAAAATATGATGGCATTTGCCAAGCTAAATTTGGATTGCTTCACGATCATAGTTACTGTCTTTTTTTCTGAATTGTCTCCATCGGAATGGGAATATCCATCTTCTCTATGTCTGTGCCACCTCTCTATGCCATGAGCAAATTGTGGGTATAGTTTCATAGCTGTGCAGTTGAGAAGTGACTGCCAGAATACACCACATCAAATTAGTGAATAATTGGTGAGATGGGACTCAGGGTTGAAGAAGGAATGAGTTAGATGTGAGGTATTTGGGGATGACTAAAAAACTTGTGTATAAATGCAGAAAGTGGAGAGTTATGCGTTTAATTTTCCTCCTCTAGTTATTTTTTTTTTGGTTTTTCAAGACAGGGTTTCTCTGTATAGCTTTGCACCTTTCCTGGGTTTCGGTCTGTAGACCAGGCTGGCCTCGAACTCACAAAGATCCGGCTGCCTCTGGCAAGTGCTGGGATTAAAGGCGTGCACCACTACCGCCTGGCTTCTTCCAATTATTTACATGCTTCAGCCTTAATCTTCAGTCAACCTCCAACCTACAGTGTTTGTGAGAATTAGGTCATGAGACTCTAAGAACATCAGGAATATACATAGAGATAAGTAAGTTAAAGTCATTAGTGTATTGCATCTAATTCAGTACTCCTGGTGTCCTCACAAGAGCAAATTATACTCAGATTTGGGCACACAAAAACGTCAACTTAAGGAAATGATCATCTATGCACTAAGGACCGAGGCCTATGGGAGGATCCACTGCCATTGACCTACAACCTCAGACTCCTGTGCTCCAGACTGTATGAAGATAGAGTTCTCTGTACAAGAACTGAAGACCTCAAATAAGAAAAGAAATAGCCTATTATTGGATTTCCTGTAATGAATAACAATTTAGCAGAGATAAAAGAGTATGTGTTCATAAATGGCTTCAATAAAATGCCAAAACCAAAAAGTGGCTTGTTTAATAGAGACAGGCTACTGAAACTAACAAAAGTTTTATCTGAGACACACTGGAGCAGATGAAATAGAATTTGGAACAAAATTGCATGAGGAAAACTGTTTTTCCAGCTATGTTTTTCCAGAATGAGACCACATTGGGATTTTAGTTTACTCTCTTCTAAAACATAATATTTCCATGTATTATATTTTTAGGAGAAAAATATATAGTAGTTATTTCTCAAAAAATGAATATGGCCCTAAAGTCATATGTAGTTTAATTATCATAGTGATCATATAAAACACCCATTTCTTTTGTATTTGAAGATAACTTTTATTCTGAGAAATTGTTTTCCTTGTATTAAACTCACTATAAGCCATGCATCCCACAGGAAACCAGGTCAATGAAGGGGGAGACAAACTTCATTATGCCCTTCACCCTGATTCATGACTCCAGTGCAGAAGTTGCTGAGATGCATATGGTGGGAAACAATTTGAAAAGAATAAGAAGAATGAGGAAAATGTTGATCTTCTTAATTCCTACATTAGATTGATTCCTTTTTTAATATGGAAAGTATTAACAGATCAAAGATTAATTATAAAATTTATTTCATCACTTACCATTAGATACCTAATCCTTAAATCATAATGCATGAAAAGTTATGTTAAATGTTATACTAGCTTTGAAAAAGAGGAACTCTCTCGACTTACTTTTGTTGTCCTTTAATTGCTTTTCTCAGGACACCCGAGAGATACATTTCCTTGCCTCTAGAGAGATACTCTGAAGAGCTACTATTTACCTAGGAGTCTCACTTATCTGGCTAGATGGTATTAATTTAGTTTAAAGCTCCAATGAAAAATTTTCCACAAACAATTTTGGTCATTATGATTCAATATTTAGATATTTCAGGAAATACAGACTAGAGAGATGTTCTGCGTAGTTGAGGTAACTTCAATAAAGACATTGTCACAATCAAGACCCATGGGAGGAAATGTCTTCTGACATCTTCAAAGGTTTTGACCCTCAGTAGTTCACAGTAGATATTTACTAGACAGAGTACTTGAGCCAGTAATCATTTTCTCTGGTGTAACAAAGAAGATATTAAGAGACACAGAGGGAAGAAGACCTATGGAGAAGCCCACTATCTACAGGCCAAAAAAGCCAGGAAGGCTTTTTATGAGAATTGCAGCCTCTGAAACTAGGAAGAACTTCCTTTCCAACAAGAGTTAAGCCACTATGCGTTAGGGTTATACTGACCCTGAACACATCAGAGTTGGAGGAGGTTTTTAGAAAGAAGCACTAAAGAAAAATACTTGCATGAAAGGTACACAAGATTATGAGAATGTTGGACTGAGAACTTCATGTGTACACTCCACAAACATGATTCTCTCATCTGGACTGATTCATTCCATTTGGCAGACACATTGAATTTGCTGAGATTCTGGTAGCTCAGCATCCAGTCTGGCTTATGAGGATCAAGATTGCTGTGGGATACAATAACACAACTTGTTTCAATAATGGGTATAATAATGAAGCTGAAAGTAGCAATGGGCATTGACAGATTCCAGTATTAATAGATGACACTCTTACAGTCATCGCAAGTAATGATATATTATTTGAATATTGTGCATCAATAATTATTTTTCCTTTAATGTGTACAACTGGGCATTTAAAATTAAGTTATGTGATACAAAAGATTGTATTTTAGTAAGGAAAAAACATGACTTCTATTGTCAGTCTTTTGGCTTCAAATCTACATGCATCACTATAATACTGGTAAGATCTCAAGGACTAATTTATCTTCATCAGTAAAATGGCAACAAGGCCACTATCTTCCTTACTCATTTACTAATACTTTCAATAATTCCATACTGAGAATGTTTTGTATGTCTGACACACTTTGAAAATGAAGCCTTTGATAATTTAAGAAATATTTTACTTTTCAAACATATTACATGCATATTTCAAACATGTTTAAAAAAAGGAAATTCATCAAAGTGTCACAGCTATGAAATAAAATACAGCAAGGATGGGGCCTGTAGAATTCTACATGGAGAGAAGATAGGAAGAAATGGTCACCATTACACAAATAAGGAAACAAAAGAACAAGAAGTGACTATGTGGAACACATCAGCACTTCATGGTGAAGGAACACATAATACAATGTGAGAAGTTGGACTATTTGAGATCTCTAAGTCGAAACCTAAAGACCTCCTAGAATGTGGTTATGAGAACCAAGGTATGGTAAAAAAAAAAAAATACTGGGGATAAAATCATCTTCACGCATCAGCAAACTCCATACTGACTGAAAACAGACATCCTGGGATGCTCTCAGCAGACAGTATCTGTGTCTCTTGTATCTGATGGAAATACCAAGATGACTGACATGTAGCTCACCATTGTGTGTATATCCAGCTCTACGGTATCTGAAACCTTCAACCTCTGCAGGCATGTGCATTCATATGCAGCTACAGACACATATTTAGAATTAATTTTAAAAGGTATTTTAAAAGTTGCTGGCATAGTTTGCAGAACATTTATAAGTAAACCATAAAAGAAAGAAAGAACAATTGAAGTGTGTTTGGATAATTGACATATGAAACTCTGTTGGGCTCGATAGCATGGTGGAAGCATATCTAGTGAGAAGGAGAAATAATATGGACATTAAATATATAGATCCAGTGTCCATGTTGTTAGATTGTGGAGTTGATATATTGGTATAAGAGATGGTTGACATTACTTATTGAGAGGTACAAGTCTGTTTGCATATTTTTCAAAGCATAAGAATCATTCTCCACAGAGTAACTGTTAGTTCTACTTTACTTACTGTGTGGTCCTACATAAGCAGATGATAATATCATGTGAATAAAGGAATGAGAGCAGATTTACAATCACCATTAACCCATCTCTGTGTCTGCTTCACATTTTCCAGGTGTGGCTGGGGACTGGAAGAATCACTTTACAGTAGCTCAAGCTGAAACCTTTGATAAAGTATTCCAGGAGAAAATGGCTGGTTTTCCTCCAGGGCTGTTTCCATGGAAATAAATTCTTAAAACTTTAAAATCTTACATGGACATTGGTGTTTATTTCCCTGTCCTTGTACAGGGACTGAGTGGATATGGTCATAGAATACATCCTATTATTGAATTGTGTAGGCTTTTTTCTAAAATGTATTAGTAGTAATTATAGCAGTACTATTAGTGGTCATAGTAGTGGTGTAGTGGTGGTTGTTTTATGTGAGTCTGTGTGTGTGTGTGCGTTTGTGTGTGTGCATCACGCACATGGGTGTGCACATACATTTCTGTGTGTAGTAACTTTAGGGATAAGAAGAATGCATTGTTTCCCATGGAGCTGCCATTATGTATGCTGTAACCTCCTTTCTTTGTGTCCTAGGAACTAGATTCATTTCTTCTATGAGGGTAGTACAGTGCTCTTAACCTCTGAATCATCTTTCCAGCCCTGATTCTTGTAGTCTTGAGTCATCAAATATTTGTTCCTATTATGACTGTTTTACTCTACATTGCCAGTTAAGTCCAATTTGCTTCACAGAATTCCAGCTTAAAATAACCCTTGTAATATCTGAAATATAAAACACACTACAGAAATTTGTAGATAATTTTTAGTCTGTGACATTTGGGCAATATAAATAAATCGTATTTATAGAGACATTCAAACCTAATTTAAGTAGTCTATGGTAGATCTTTATAAACTTTCATTTCTGCTCACAATTGTGTATTTGCATTTCAGCTTTTTTCTTCTTTTTTGGTAATTTTTACTGGGTGTATACAATAATGGGTTTCATTAGGAAACTTTGGTTCATACATGCACATCATTGTCATTTTCTCAGTATTGCTCCTCTACTGACAAGTTCCATACATTCACTCATGTTAGTACTTTCTCCTCCCACACAGCACTTCTCTGCTTGTGTGTCATATAGACACACTTATATTTAAATATGGATGTTCAGAATAAAGAAATAATGCAATATTGTCTTTCCTTTTTATGACTACAGGGGAGGTATTTCTGGTAGGTAAGGTGGAGAATATACCCAGAGGCATCTAGAAGAGTCCAGAGCAAGGAGAAAAAGTAGTAGACAGAACATGGCCAGCAGAATAGGCCAGGCTACTAAATGGGGAGCAAGAAAGCAGGACCAAAACTGAAGGAGCTGAGAGAAAGTGGCCAAGAAAACCAAAAGAGCCAAGGGGGTTGTGGTCAATTTGGAAGGATTATATACAAATCAGAAGCTGGGGAATAAAAGTCTGTGATCTGGAAAAGTTTAGGATAGGGACTGGGGTGAGACGAGCAGAGAGGAGACAGGATACTGGATACTAGTGTGAACTCTGTAACAGGTATTTTCTGTGAGAGAATGGAGGCAAACATGTTCTTTGGTATGCTAATAGGCAACAATTTAGCCATTTGTCCTGAGTTTCTCTTGGCCCTGACACACCAGACTTTTTGTTGATGATAAAGGACTATGTAATCTGTTCGGTAATGATAGTGTCATGACCTGGGAAGTTTGCAGTTCTAATCAAGGTTGGGAGGAAGGAGAGAAGTTAATGCTTGGAGACATATGTTTTGATTGCTTCCCACGTTCTGAGGGAAACCCTCGGGCAAGCAAAGTGCTGCGAGCTTTAGAGTGTCTGAAAATTCTGGTTAAAGTCAGAGGCTCAGGCTAGTCTGGAATTCCTTCAGAAACATCAAGTTTACATGGTTTATAGCAAGTGTAGAGGTAGCTAATTTTAAAATGGAGCAATTTATGGTTTTTTAAATAATTAGAAATCTGATGGGACAGCTACAGACTAGAGAAAGAAGATAAAGTTAAAGAGCATAGTGGAAAAACTTTTTCTTGGGTTTACACTTGAAACTTCCAGAACTATAGGTAGTTGGGGTGTGGAAGTAGTCTGAAGACTAAGGGTAGCAGAGAAAGTTAGTTAGATGGAGAGATAGATAGTTAGATAGATAGATCCCAAATTTAGGAATTGACAGTGGGTAAGTAGGGAAGCTTAAGCTGGTGAGATTGACAGGAGTACTTATCTAAAACAGGAGTTGTGACAGATGGATCCAAGACATAAATCCTTGAAACTTCATTAATCAATTAAGAAACTTAATATCTTAAATTTACACATGGAGATGAAAATTTTGGATATATTAGCATTGCTACTGCTTATAATCTGTACTGAAATTTTCACTGTTGAAAAAACAGTTAACAGATGTGTAACACAAATTGCTAAATGGTCTTATTAATAAAAAAAATCCCAGTGCCAAATATTGATGTAAAAGTTGAAAGATCAGAGAAACAGAACAAGCCAGACAAGTTCTTACCTCTGCAAAATCCTCAGCCTCAAGACAGAGACTTCTTGTTTACTTGGGATTGTATACCCTTTTCTGCCCTGACATCTTACTTCCTGGGAATAAAGGCTTGTAGGCTTCCCAAGCGAAGACATGAGATCTCAAGAGTTGGGATTAAAGTTGTGTTCCACCACATCTGACTCTGTTCCCAGTGTGACTTTGAACTCACAGAGACTCAGAGAGATCTCTGTCTCCTGAGTGATAGGTTTAAATTAAATAGCACTTCACAGGTGTCTTTAAAACATTTATAGTACACTCATCCCTTGGAGTCATATCAAAACCCATGGTTGTGGGTTAAAACCATGAACATTTTTCCTCTGTCCAGAGGATAGATATATAAAGTTTAGAACAAGATGTTTTCAGCACAATGTGAAGCATTTTTTAAGTCTATCCCTAGGGAAAAAAACAAAGGAATTTCAAATTTCTGGGCTTGTGATTATGATAATAGTAGTATTTTACCATGGCTAGATTAATAGCTTATCAGAACTCCATTGATTAATGTTAAAACTCTGAACCTTCAAATTTTTAGTATAACAATAACATGGAAAAAAGAAAAGAAATATGAAACATTTTCCATTTTTCCACGCCCTTTGCACTTCTTAAATCATTTCATTAGACCTCAAAACTTAAGCATTCACATCCTCTGACCTTTACAACTTACTTTTACATACTTGAAATTACTTCCTTAGACCCTATGTCTTAGTTACAGTTTTTATAGCTGTTAAGAGACGACATGGCCACAGTAACTCTTTTAAAAGAACACATTTGCACTTTCAGAGGTTTAGTCCATTATCTTCATGGCAGGAAACATACAAGTGTGCAGGCAGATATGGCGCTGGAAATGGAGCTGAGAGTTCTTCTTCTTGATCTGCAGGCAACAGGAAATGAGCATAATCCCACACTGGGCATAGTTTAAGCATATAAGACCTCAAAGCCTACACCCACAATGAAACATCTCATCCTACAAGACTACACCTACTCCAATAAGGCCACAATTCCTAATAGTGCCACTCTATATAGGACAGGCATTCGGTCACAAGAGTCTATGGGTGCTGTACCTATTCAAACCACCATATTCCACTCCCTTGCACCTATATGCTTGTAGCTATAACATAATACAAAATACAGTTAGTCTAATTACAAAAGTTCCCAGTCTATGACAGCTTCCACAATGTTTAAAGTTCCAAAGTTCAAAGTCTCTTTTGAGATTTTTGCAAACTCTTGGTTGTAATCTCATTTAAATTATAATCAGAGAAAAGGTTCCAATATCATTAGGCCCATGAAAGAGTAAGAAAGAGACAGAGAAGGTAAGTCTGGTGCTGTGGCAAGGAAACTCAAGGAAGGTTTCAAGTACATATGAGAACTGAGAAATCAAGGGACAGAGAAAGTTAAGTGACCTGTTGACAAGAACTTCAATCCAGGGCATCCTCAGTTTGGTTGAGAAACTTGTCAGAGAAAAATGTCCCAAATTACATAGGATGTATCCCTTTGCATGTGATAGGATCACTATATAGTGAAATAAACTTTCTGGTATACCAGTGTGGCTTTTGTAGTGGTCCAAGAGAGACAATTCAGGCATCTCTAGGCTGACACTGACCAAGTAGATGAAAGATAAGGGATGAAAAAATGAAGAGGAAAAAACATCTACAGAGGTAGACTGGGAGGTACTTCTAGGGAAAGGGAAGTTTCAAATAGAGAAAGAAGGCTGTGTCTTAGTAGAGAGATTACCAAATGGTGGGTGACCACGGAGGTTACCAGGCTTCAGGAGCCAGAAATACCCAGCGATGGTTGATGGGTGCACAGAAAGGCACAGAAAGGTGCAGGAGTTAGAGAAACAGAGAGGACCCATACTGATTAGGCAAGGAAAAACACTTACCATAGATAGAAGGAAGAAGCAGCTGAAGAGGCAGACTCTAGGATTTGGAATTGAATACTGTGTGTAGGGAAAGCCTTCAGAAACAAATGATCCATACTTGCCTTAAGAGAGTCAAATCAACAGTTTTATTCAGTAATGGGAGAATAAGCCCCTTGTATGTGGCTCTTAATTGTTTCTACTGGATTTCAGGCACAAGACACATAAAATGAGAATATGACCTTACTAAGGTATAGTAGAGGGGAAGGGTTTTATTGTAGAGATGAGGGAGAATAAAGCCAGGCTCGATAATCTGGAAGAGTCTACAACACATAGAGAAAATGGTAGACTGAATATAGACTGAAATATAGGCTGGATCATGAAAGGAGAGGGAGCAGGGATAGTAACCTCCCCCAAAATAAAAAATGAAAATATTTTTTAAAAAGAGAGGAAAGTTGAATATTGTTCTTTACTGAAAAAGAGATCAGAAAAGGGAAAGTTCTCCCATGTTCATGGATCTGTATGATAAACATAGTAAAAATGATCATCTTACCAAATGCAAGCTACAGATTCAACATTATTCCCATCAAAGTTCCAACACAATTGTTAACAGAACTTGAAAGACAATACTCAATTTCATATGGAAAAACAAAGATGAGTAATAGCTAAAACAATCCTGTACAATAACAGGACATCCAGAGGTATCACCAACTCTGATTTCAAGCTCTACTACAGAGATGTAGTAGTAAAAACTATATGGTAATTTGAAAAAAAAACAGAAAGGTGGATCAGTGTAACTGAACCAAAGATGAAGGCATAAATCCATAAAACTATGAACACCTGATCTTCAACAAAGAAACAAAAATTATACAATGGAAAAAGAAAGCAAATGATAGTGGTCTAGCCAGATATCAGCTTTTAAAAGAATGCAAATCAATCCATATTTATCACTTTGCACAGAACTCAAGTCTTAGTACATATAAGACTACAACATGAGTCCAGATACACTGAATCTGATAGAAGAAAATGGGGAATAGCCTTGAATGACACAGGAGACAACTTCTTAAACAGAACACTGATAGCACAGTCACTGAGACCAACAATTAATAAATGGGACCTCATGAAACTGAAAATCTTTTATAAAGCAAAGGACACCATCAATAGGGACAACATTGCAGCCCAAAGACTGGAAAAATATTTTTAACAACTCTGCATCTGACATAGGGTTAATATTCAAAACACATGAACTCAAAAACCTAGACACCAACAAACTAAATAATCCAATTTAAAAATGGAGTACAGTTTAAATAGAGAATTCTCAACAGAGGAAACCAAAATTGCTAAGAAACACTTAAAGAAATGTTCAACATCCTTAGCCAACAGGGGAATGCAAATGAAAATGACTCTGCAATTCTTTCTTAACCTGTCAGCACAAAAGCTCAAGTAACAGCTGTAACTGGAGTATTTTTGTGTTTACTTGTCTCTTGTAGTTGTTTAGGCCCAATTAAACACATCCAGACTTACATTATTTATAAAATGTATGGCCTAATGGCTCAGGCTTTTAGTTAGTTGTTTTTATATCTTAAATTAACCCATTTTTTATTAATTTATAAGTTATGTGGCTGGTGGCTTACTGGTATCTTAACATTTTTTATGGTGGCTGGCAGCATTTTTTTTTGTTTTAGTCTTTTACTGTTAGAATTTTTTTTTGTCTCGCCAAAATTTTTTGTTTGGGAACTGGCTAATTAGTATTTTATTTATTAAACAATCAGAGCAACACATTTATAGCATAGAGAATATTTTACAGCATTTTTTAAAAAGGGAGGTTTTAACTTTTACATAGTAAAACTATATATAATAAAATAGTTATCAAGTAAGAATTATAGTTATAATATCTAGTCTATTTGTATTTGGCAAAATTAAAGAAAATATTTTATCTAAGGCTTAATATCTAGCTTATCTTTTATCATAACTAAGGAAAATTTTAAGTTTCTGGTCTTTAACTATATCAAAGACCTTAGAAGGATATAATATTACCTGAGAAACAGGTGAAGGACATAAGTAACTTTGGGAGTCTTGTGAGAGTAGACAAAAGCAATTGGCAGCCTGGACAGTCATCCAAAGTTCCTTTGTAAAGTTGGTGCATCTGTCTTTATTCCACAGGCCTAGAGTCTCTCAGTGTTTTTCTTTTTTTCTTTTTTTTTGTGAAGCAGGAACCTGAAGGACCATTTTGTCAAGCAAAGCTTAGTGGTCATATTTTTATGGGTCTTGCATGTCCAGTCGATCAAGCAGTCCAGGCAAGAACAGTTTTCTTGCCCAAGTGGCTATTTTTGTCAAGAAGAAGATAAACTTTACATAGAGTGTCTTTGATGTCCATCTTCCCTTCTGAAGTAAATCGGTATTGTCAGGATGAGACATGTTTCAATGCCCAGAAATTTTGTACATCTTTGAAGTGTTTGATGATTGTCTACCTCACTGAATTATATCTATGTATATCTATGAAAACTTAACAGGACTATAAGTTTGACTATCATAGAAGACTAATTGTTTTATTACAATTTAAATGAGTTGTATCAACATAATACCTTAAATAAGGGTTAAAATACATATAGAGTATAACAAAATTACGTTTAATTTTGTATCAATAAACTAAATCCATAGCAATGTAAAACATTTTTAAAAAAGTTGTTGCTTTTTAAAAGTAGGTTAAACAATCTACTATTTTATCTTATCATATCTATATCTATATATCTATATCAAAGAGCTTATGCTGGAGAGGAGGTAGAGTGAGGGGAACTCTCTTCCATTGCTGATGGGAGTGCAAAATTGTACATTCTCTTTGAAAGTCAGTGTGGAGGTTTCTCAGAAAACTGGGAATCAACCTACAAAAAGACCCAATTATATGTGAGGCATTTACACTCAACTCAGCTGTTAAAAACAAAGCCAACAGAAATTTGGAAGCAAATGGATAGAAATAGAAAAAAAATCACCCTGAATGAGGTAACACAGACAGAGAAAGACAGATATGGTATGTACTCACTCATAAGTGGATATTAGCTGCAAAATAAAGGATAATAATGCTATGATGCACAGACTCAGAGAGACTAGGTAACAAGAGGATTTATGGGGGCTACACCAAGATATCCATGTAGAAGGAAAATAGAAGAGAATTTGTGAGTCATCTGAGGGCAGGTTGGGTTGGAAACATAAGTAATCAGTTTGAGGGAGGGGGTAAAGATATAGAGTAATGAAAGAGACTACTGGAAAGGGGGGCATTTCAGGGTTAAGTAACAACATGACATAAGGGAATCCCCAAAGAATCTATCAGGAAGATTCTTTAGACTCGTAGAAATAGCAGATATGTAGTCTGAACTGGCTTTCTCCTGTGACCAGATTGGTCCCTAACACAATTGTCATGAGAGAAGCTTTATCCAGCAACTGATGGAAATATATGCAGACTCCACAGGTGGAGTTCAGAATATGCTGCAGAAGAGGGGAAGAAAGGGTTGCATTAGCCACAGGGATCAAGGATACCACAAGAAAATTCACAGAATCAACCTGGGCTTATAGGGGCTCATAGAGTCTTAACTGCCAATCAACCAGTTTGCCTACTATATGTGTTATAGTTTTGTAGCTTGGTGCTTTTGTAGGACTCCTAAGAGTGGGAAAAGTGGCTGTCTCCAATTATTTTATTGGCTTTTAGGACCCTACCCCTCATACTGGGTCAGCTTGTCCAGGTTTAATACATGGGAAATTGCTTATTCTTACTGGAACTTCATAGGCAATGTTTTGTTGATACTCATGGGAGACCTGCCCTTTCCCAAACAGAAATGGAGAAGGAGTGGTTTGAGGGGTGGGAACAGAGGGAGGTTAGGGGGAGTTCCTGGGAGGAGAGGAGGGATGGGAAACTATGGTTGGAATGTAAAAGTATACATAAATTTATTTTAAAATGAAAAGAAAAACAAACCAAAAATCAAACTGCCAAGGACAATTTTAAGAGCCATGCCATATTGCCTGCCCATGTTAAGTTTCTGTTGTCCAGTATTGAGCCACTAACCAGAAACTTTTAACATGCCTGGACAAATCCTGAGTTATTAGAAAATAACTTATCATTTCCTTATCTTTCTGCTACACTGACCATTAGTAACAATGTTTTGTGGTTGGGTTGCTTAGTTGCGGTGCTTAGCAACTCAACAGTCCCCTGATTTTTTCCCAAAGAATGTTTCTTGGTCTGCTTACTATAAAACCCACCTGAGAAAAATAAAAATTTGCAGCTTGATCAGAATACTGTCTTGCTGTCAATTATTTGTGTCTCTTGTCCCTTTCATTCGCCATTCCTCCTTCTAGCGTCTCTGCTGAAGATCCCACTGGCCGGGACAACTGGCACCCAACATGGAGCTCAAGGATGTGGAGGAGTGGTGAACATAGTCACAGCCCAGGGAAGGCCTGCCTAAGAGCTGGACCACCATGGAAGTCGGCTCCATGAGCAAAGGTCCGGTCAGTAATCACCTGGGAAACACCCAGCCGTGAGACAGATCCAGAGGACTTGTGATGTGACAATGTAAGTTAAGTTTACCATGGGACAAGCATTTAGTAAACAGGATTTGTTTATTTCGGGACTGAAACAGTCTCTCAAGACACGAGGAACTAGGGTTAAAAAGAAAGACTTAAAAAAAATTCTTGACTATATTGGAGATGTCTGTCCTTGGTTTCCCCAAGAAGGGACCATAGATGAAAAGTGCTGGAGACAGGTTGGTGACTGTTTAAATGATTTTTACCAGACCTTTGGTCCTGAAAAGGTCCCCGTTCAAAACTTTTCCTACTGGAATTTAATTAATGATGTCTTAAAAACTTATAATCATTCCCCTGATGTTCAAAAATTAATTAAGGATGGAGAAAAAGCCCTAAAAGGTCCTCCCATCCACCCTCTGTCTGTCATTCTGTCAGTATTAATATTCCTGAACCCCCCACATCTAGTCTTCTGGCAACAAATAACCATCAGAGAAGAGAAAAGAGGGACTCCCCTACTCTGGGTCCACCTACCCACATCTTCCTCAAAGGTCCTGGACACTTATCCATCTTTAATGTCCAAGCTAATTATTAAGGGCAGAGAAACAAGTCGCCAATACTTTGGAAAAGATCCTGACTCCATAGCCATCCCCTATATGTGAAAACAATTAGATTGGCTGCTTCAAACAAATGATGAATGGCCCATTGCCTGCTCCTCCTTCCTTGGTACTATCGATAACCATTATCCTAGTGATCCCTTGTTACAGTTTGCCAGAATTCATCCTTTTGTTTTCCCCAAATTAACTGCCTCACAACCTATAAGGGAGGCTCCTCAATTATTTACAGATGGCTCAGCCAATGGAGTTGCCCCCTATGTTGTGGATGGAAAGGCTACCTCCTGCCTCTCCCCATGTTTCTCAGCTTGTTGAACTTTATGCAGCCATTCAAGTTTTTCAACTATTTCATTCTCATCCCTTTAATTTGTATGTTGATAGTGCTTATGCTGCCCATTCTGTTCCCTTATTGGAAACTGTTCCCTTTATTAAACCCTCTACCAATGCAGCTCCACTTTTTCTTCAGCTGTGCTCTTTGATTATGGCTAGACAGTGCCCCCTTTTTATTGGCCATCTACAGGCCCGTTTAAAATTGCCTGGTCCTCTATCTGAAGAAAATGCCTTGGCTGATGCAGCCACACAATTAGTTTTTCCTGTTCTTGCAGGATCCCTTTCTCAGGCTGTCCAAGCACACTCTCCTCACCATTTAAATGCTCATTCCCTTCGTTTGTTGTTTAAGCTTACCTGAGAACAGGCCCGAGAAATTGTTAAAAATTGCACTGACTGTGCTGTCTCCCTCCCGGTTCAACATCTGGGAGTTAACCCCCGGGGCTTGGTTCCCAATGAAATTTGGCAAATGGATGCTACTCATTTAATTGAATTTGGCAAACTTAAATACATATATGTTACAGTTGATACTTTTAGTGGTTTTATATTTGCCTATCTCCAGGCTGGAGAGGCCTCCAAAAATGTTATTTCCCATATTTTATAAGTGCTTTTCTGTACTAGGAAAGCCTAAAGTTATAAAAACTGATAATGGCCCAGGATATACTGGAAAAAATTTTCAATCTTTTTGCCAACAACTTCAGATTAAGCATGTCACTGGCATTCCTTACAACCCCCAGGGCCAGGGCATCATTGAACATGCTCCTCAGACTCTAAAATCCATGCTTCATTAATTAAAGAAGGGAAGCCTATATGATACGTGAGGCAACCCCTGAAGTATTTTCCATCATGCCCTTTTTGTCCTTAATTTCCTTACCTTGGACAAGAATGAAAGATTTGCAGCCGATCACTTTTTGGCATCCACAAACTCAAAGCCACCAAGCATTGGTCATGTGGTGAGACCCCTTAAAAGCCCAGTGGTAAGGGCCCGACACAGTCCTGATCTGGGGTCAAGGGTTAGCATGCATTTATGACTAAACAGAGGGAGGCCCTTGTTGGCTTCCCGAGAGATTAGGAAAACAAGTCAACACTAACCAATCACCCAGGGAAAAGGATAGCCCCTGAGGTCGTTTCCCTTTCCTTCTCCTTCATTACAGATGCTGATGAAGAAAAAAACTGGGAGAAATTCCCTGGATATTTTGGATCCTGCTGCTGCCTGTACCTTCTTATCAGGACCAGAGACCTTTTGGCACATCCCCATTTGCATGGTGCATTTATTTGACTGAAAATTATACTAATTATGCTAAAACACAGACCTTTGGCCACCTGTTGGCTACTGCTGATTGCACCTTGCAAGGATGCCAGAATCCCATTTTACTCAATGTTACTGATTTCCATAACTCTCCCTGCAAGGTGGCTCCAGCTGACTGTTTTTTGTATGATCAGACTGTTCACAAATGCAAAACTTATTTGAAGGAGAAAAGCATAGGATGTCCCTATTTTTACTGTAAAATTCATGATGCCATTCCTCCTGCTGAGGGACAGGTAATTGAGAGATAATGGAACGACCCTAAATTTTGTAAGACATCTACAGGATATTCCCTAGTGGTTTGGGAATCCGTGGGACTCATGATGGACTAGTCCAGTAGAAGGAGCCATGTACATGGCCCGAACAGCCACATGTCCTAGCTCCAGACTCTACATTTAGCACTCTTATGTACAAGTACATTCTACAGTCCATCATAATATCCTTATACAAGAAAAAAAATTAATGACACCATTATCATCCCTCTCCTCTCCATTTTCTTGGCTTTCCCTCCTCCAAGAAGGCCTTAGGTTTGTCAGTGTTACTGGCATTGGAAATCTCTCATCGTGCTTCCTATGTGCAGCCTTGGGACATCCTCCCCTAATAGCAATACCCCTGCCACAGGTTGTTAATTGCACCACCACTGATAATTCCCATGGCTTCCACCCCATCCCTGAAGTACCCTTGTTTCTTGACTCAGGCCACTCCAAGTTTGATTTTTGCTTTTCTAGTGTTTCCCTTCCCTTTTGCAACCAGACCATATTACTCAATAATCCTTTTACCCCCCACCCCGTATTTTTCATTTGGTTCAATGGCACTCTATCAAAAAATTTGACCATCCCTATCCCATAGGACATGCTCTGCCTACCTGTCACTCTGGTCCCACAACTTATGCTCAGAACCCCTGTGGAGTTCTTGGGATGGGATGCCTCCCAGCCCAAGCAAAAAAGAGCCATCTTCAATTTCCCTAGCCACATCTCTGGTCTCTGCAGGCCTGGCAGGAGGAGTTCTGGGTCATTCCCTCATAACAAAGGCTCACCTATCCAAGCAACTTCAGGTAGCAACTGAGGCTTCTGCAGCATCCTTATCTTCCCTCCAGAGGCAGTTAACCTCCCTTGCACAGGTTGCCCTACAAAACCGACGGGCCTTGGACCTGCTGACAGCAGAAAAGGGTGGGACATGCCTTTTTCTGAGGGAAGAATGTTATTATATTAATGAGTCTGAATGGTAGAAACCCAGATAAATAAGCTACATAAACTTAGCCTAGAGCTACATAAGCAGCAATTTTCTGCAGCAGCAGATGACTGGTGGAGATCAGCCATGTTCTCCCTTTTAATGCCTCTTGCAGGACCATTAGTCAGCCTTTTGTTATTTGTAGCTTTGGGTCCCTTTATAATTGGCAGGCTAATCCAATTCATCAAAAAACAAATAGACTCCCTGGCATCAAAACCTATACAGGTTCATTACCATCGGCTTGAAATGCTGGATCGAGGATGTGATCCCTATGATATTTCTCAGTCCTCTTCTCCTTTAGGAGCAGCATAAAGTCCGAACCTATGCTTATTGATATCAGCCAGTATGGACACTGCTGGGTGCAAGGCCAAGCACTGCAGGGGAAGGCTGATTTAATAGCCCTTGGTTCAGATTCCCTGAGAGACAAACCTGACTTGCATAGAGGTTGGTATCAAGAGGCACCAATATGCCTAAGCCCTCTCCTCCCCAAAAAGTACCCTTTTTTCTCAAGCCTGCAGCAGCTCTAGGAGGAGTCAGGTCAGTGTCTCCTCCAGGTGGTTAAGGTTCACCACCGTTCAGGTGGGCACACCCCCTCATAAAATAAAATAAAGGGAGGAGATGCTGAGGACAATTTTAGGAGCCATGCCATATTGCCTGCCCGAGTTAAGTTTCTGTTGTCCAGTATTGATTGAGCCACTAACAAGAAACTTTTGACATGCCTGGACAAATCCTGAGTTATTAGAAAATAACTTATCATTTCCTTATCTTTCTGCTACACTGACCATTAGTAACAATGTTTTCTGGTTGGGTTGCTTGGTTGGATTGCTTAGCAACTCAACAGTCCCCTGATTTTTTCCCAAAGAAAGTTTCTTGGTCTGCTTATTATAAAACCCACCTGAGAAAAATATTTTTTTTAATTTAATTTTATTTTATTTTACAATACAATTCATTTATACATATCAGCCACGGATTCCCTTGTTCTCCCCACTCCCACGCCCCCGCCACTCTTGCCCAGCCCACCCCCTATTCCCATCTCCTCCGGGGCAAAGACTCCCCCGAGGATTGAGATCAACCTGGTAGACTCAGTCTAGGCAGGTCCAGCCCCCTTCTCCCAGGCCCAGGCAAGCGACCCTGCATAAGCCCCAGGTTACAAACAGCCAACTCATGCAATGAGCACAGGACCTGGTCCCACTGCCTGGATGCCTCCCAAACCGATCAAGCCAATCAACTGTCTCACCCATTCAGAGGATCTGACCCAGTTGGGGGCCCCTCAGCCAATGGTTGATAGTTCATGTGTTTCCATTCATTTGGCTAGTTGTCCCTGTGCTTTATCCAACCTTGGTCTCAACAATTCTTGCTCATATAAACCCTCTTCATTATCACTAATTGGACTCCCAGAGCTCCACCCGGGGTCTAGCTGTGGATCTCTGCATCCAGTTCCCTCAGTAGTTGGATGGGGTTTCTAGCACGACAATTAGGGTGTTTGGTCATCCCATCACCAGAGTAGGTCAGTTCCGGCTGTCTCTCGACCATTGCCAGTAGTCTATTGTGGGAGTATCTTTGTGGATTTCTGTGGGCCTTTCTAGTACTTTGCTTCTTCTTATTCTCATGTGGTCTTCATTTACCATGGTCTCCTATTCCTTGTTCTTCCTCTCTGTTCTTGATTCAGCTGGGATGTCCCACTCCCCCAAGCTCTCTTTCCCTTCACCCTCGCCATTCATTACCCCCACTCATGTCCAGGCTGTTCATGTAGATCTCATCCATTTCTCCATCATTGGATGATCCCCATGTCTTTCTTGGGGTCCTGTTTTCCAGATAGCCTCCCTGGTGATGTGAGTAGCAGTCCAGTCATCCTTGGTCCACATCTAGTATCCTCCTATGAGTGAGTACATACCATGTTTGTCTTTCTGAGTCTGGGTTACCTCACTCAGGATGATTTTTTTTCTAGATCCATCCATTTGCCTGCAAACCTCATGATGTCATTGTTTTTCTCTGCTGAGTAGTATTCCATTGTGTATATGTACCACAATTTATCCATTCATCAGTTGAAGGGCATCTAGGTTGTTTCCATGTTCTGGCTATTACAAACAATGCTGATATGAACATAGCTGAGCAAGTGCTCTTGTGGTATGATTGAGAATTCCTTGGTCCAAGAGAGGTATAGCTGGATCTTGGGGGAGATTGATTCCCAGTTTTCTAAGAAAGTGCCATATTGATTTCCAAAGTGGTTGTACAAGCTTGCATTCCCATCAACAGTGGAAGAGGGTTCCCCTAGCTCCACATCCTCTCCAGCATAAGGTGTCTTCTGACAGGCATAAGGTGGTATCTCAGAGCTGTTTTGATTTGCATTTCCCTGATAATTAGGGATGTTGAGCAATTCCTTAAATGTCTTTCAGCCATTTGAGTTTCTTCTGTTGAGAATTCTCTGTTTAGTTCTATAGCCCATTTCTTAATTGGACTGTTGGGCATTTTGATGTCTAATTTCTTGAGTTCCCTATATATTCTGGATATCAGTCTTCTGTCAGATGTGGGGTTGGTGAAGACCTTTTCCCATTCTGTGGGCTGTCGCTTTGCCTTGTTGACAGTATCCTTTGCTCTACAAAAGCTTCTCAGTTTCAAGAGGTCCCATTGATTGATTGTTTCTCTCAGTGTCTGTGATACTGGTGTTATATTTAGGAAGTGATCTCCTATGCCAATGCGTTCAAAACTACTTCCAACTTTCTCTTCTAGCAGGTTCAGAGTAGCTGGATTTATGTTGAGGTCCTTGATCCACTTGGACTTAAGTTTTGTGCATGGTGATAGATATAGATCTATTTGCAGCCTTCTACATGTTGATACCCAGTTATGGCAGCACCATTTGTTGAAGATGCTTTCTTTTTTCCATTGTACAGTTTTGGCTTTTTTGTCAAAAATTATATGTTCATAGGTGTGTAGATTAATGTCAGGGTCTTCAATTCGATTCCATTTGTCTACATGTCGATATTTATGCCAGTACCAAACTGTTTTTATTACTGTAGCTCTATAGTAGAGCTTGAAGTCAGGGATCGTGATGCCTCCAGAGGTTGTTTTATTGTATAGGATTCTTTTGGCTATCCTGGGTTTTTTGTTTTTCCATATGAAGTTGCGTATTATTCTTTCCAGGTCTGAGAAGAATTGTGTTGGTATTTTGATGGAGATTGCATTGAATCTGTAGATTTCTTTTGGTAAGATTTCCCTTTTTACTATGTTAGTCCTGCCTATCCATGAGCATGGGAGATCATTCCATTTTCTGACATCTTCTTCAATTTCTTTTTTCAGAGACTTAAAGTTCTTGTCATAGAGGTCCTTCACTTGCTTGGTTAGTGTTACCCAAAGGTATTTTATGTCATTTGTGGCTATTGTAAAGAGTGATGTATCTCTGATTTCCTTCTCAGCCTCTTTGTCAATTGTATATAGGAGGGCTACTGATTTTTTTTGAGTTGATCTTGTATCCTGCTATGTTGCTGAATGTGTTTATAAGCTGTATCAGTTCCTTGGTTGAATCTTTGGGGTCACTCAATTATACTATCATGTCATCTGCAAATAGGGAAAGCTTGACTTCTTCCTTTCCAATTTGTATCCTCTTAATCTCCTTATGTTGTCTTATTGCTCTGGCTAGAACTTCAAGTACTATATTGAATAAGTATGGGGAGAGCGGACAGCCTTGCTTCATTCCTGATTTTAGTGGAATTGTTTTGAGTTTCTCTCCATTTAATTTGATGTTGGCTGTTGGCTTGCTGTAAATTGCCTTTATTATGTTTAGGTATGTTCCCTGTATTCCTGATCACTCCAAGACCTTTATCATAAAGGGGTGTTGGATTTTGTCAAATGCCTTTTCTGCATCTAGTGAGATGATCATGTGGTTTTTTTCTTTCAGTTTTTTTATATGGTGTATTACATTGATGGACTTTCGTATGTTGAACCACCCTTGCATCCCTGGCATGAAGCCTACCTGATCATGGTGGATAATTGTTTTGATATGTTCTTGGAGTCTGTTTGCCAGCATTTTATTGAGTATTTTTGCATCAATGTTCATGAGAGAGATCGGTCTGTAATTCTCTTTCTTTGTTGTATCCTTGTTTGGTTTAGGAATCAGGGTAATTGTAGCCTCATAGAAGGAGTTTGGTAATGTTCCTTCTGTTTCTATTGTGTGGAACAATTTAGAGAGTATTGGTATTAACTCTTCTTTGAAGATCTGGTAGAATTCTGCGCTGAAACCATTTGGTCCTGGGCTTTTTTTGGTTGGGAGACTTTTAATGACTATTTCTATTTCGTTAGGGGTTATTGGACTATTTAAATAGTTTATCTGGTCTTGATTTAACTTAGGTATGTGGTACCTATCCAGAAAGTTATCCATTCCTTTTAGGTTTTCCTGTTTTGTGGAATAGAGGTTTTTGAAGTATGACCTGATGAATCTCTGGATTTCCTCAATGTCTGTTGTTATGTCCCCCTTTTCATTTCTGATTTTGTTGATTTGGATGCTCTCTCTCTGTCTTTTGGTTAGTTTGGATAAGGGCTTGTATATCTTGTTGATTTTGACAAAGAACCAACTCTTTGTTTCATAAATTTTTTGTATTGTTCTCTTTGTTTCTATTTTATTGATTTCAGCTCTCACTTTGATAATTTCCTGGCTTCTATTCTTCCTGGGAGACTTTGCTTCTTCTTCTTTTAGAGCTTTCAGGTGTGCTGTTAAGTCACTAGTGTGAGATTTCTCCAACTTATTTATGAGGGCATTTAGTGCTATGAATTTCCCTCTTAGCACTGCTTTCGTAGTGTCCCATAAGTTTGGGTATGTGGTGTCTTCATTTTCATTGATCTCTAGGAAGTCTTTAATTTCTTTCTTTATGTCTTCCTTAACCCATTGGTGATTCACGTGAGCATTATTCAGTTTCCATGAGATTGTAGGTTTTCTGTAGTTTTTGTTGTTGTTGAAATCTAACTTTAAAGCATGATGGTCTGATAGAACACAGGAGGTTATTCCAATTGTTTTGTATCTGTTGAGATTTGCTTTTTGGCCAAATATGTGGTCGATTTTAGAGAAGGTTCAATGGGGTGCTGAGAAGAAGGTATATTCTTTTTTGTGAGGATGGAATGTTCTGTAGATTTTGATTAAGTCCATTTGAGTCATGACATCAATTAAGTCCTTTATTTCTCTGTTAAGTTTCGATTTGGGAGATCTGTCCAGTGGTGAAAGTGGGGTGTTGAGGTTTCCCACTATTAATGTGTGGGGTTTTATATGTAGTTTAAGCTTTAGTAATGTTTCTTTTACATGTGTGGGTGCCTTCGTGTTTGGGGCATAAATGTTCAGAATTGAAAGTTCATCTTGGTGGATCTTTCCTGTGATGAGTATGTAATGCCCTTCTTGATCTCTTTTGATTGATTTTAGTTTGAAGTCTATTTTGCTGGATGTCAGGATGGCTACACCCACTTGTTTCTTAAGACTGTTGGATTGGAAAGTCTTTTCCCAGCCTTTTATTTTTAGGTAGTTGTCTGTCTTTGAATTTGAGATGGGTTTCTTGTATGCAGCAGAAAGATAGGTCCTTCTTTCATATCCATTCTGTAAGCCTATGTCTTTTTATAGGTGAATAAAGTCCATTGATATTGAGGGATATTAATGACCAGTGATTGTTCATTCCTTTTATTTTTTGGTGGTGATGTGTGTGTGTACTTGTCTTTGTTGGGGTTTACTGCTGTGGCTTTATCTATTGCCTGTATTTTTGAGGGTGTATCTGACCTCCTTAGGTTGGAATTTTCCTTCTAGTGCTTTCTGTAGGGCTGGGTTTGTGGATAAGTATTGTTTAAATCTGATTTTGTCATGGAATGTCTTGTTCACTCTGTCTATGATGATTAAAAGTTTTGTTGGGTATATTAGTCTAGGCTGGCATCTATGGTCTCTTAGTGTCTGCATTACATCTGTCCAGGTCCTTCTGGCTTTCAAAGTCTCCATTGAGAAATTGGGTGTTATTCTGATGGGTTTGCCTTTATAAGTCACTTGGCCTTTTTCCTTTACTGCTCTTAATATTCTTTCTTTATTCTGTTTGTTTAGTTGTTTAATTATTATGTGTGGAGGGTACTTTTTTGGGGGTCTAGTCTGTTTGGTGTTCTATAGGCTTCTTGTATCTTCATAGGCATTTCCTTCTTTAAGTTGGGAAAGTTTTCTTCTATGATCTTGTTGAATATATTTTCTGTGCCTTTGAGTTGGTATTCTTCTCCTTCTTCTATCCCTATTATTTGTAGGTTTGGTCTTTTCATGGTGTCCCAAATTTCTTGGACATTTTGGTTCATGACTTTGTTGGCTTTAGTGTTTTCTTTGATGAATCCATTTCTTCTACCATATCTTCCACACCAGAGATTGTCTCTTCCATCTCTTGCATTCTGTTGGTTGTACTTGCATCTGAAGTTGCTGATCGTTTACTCAGATTTTCTATTTCCAGCATTCCCTCTGTTTGTGTCATCTTCATTTTTTCTATTTCCCTTTTCAGGTCTTGGACTCTTTCCTTCATTTGTTTCATTGCTTTTTCATGATTTTCTTTCAGTGCTTTATTGTTTTCTTCCAGGACTTTGCTGTTTTCTTCTACTTTATTTGTCCTTTCCTCTAGTTTTTTTATAGCGTTTTTCCCATTTTTTTTGTCTTTTCCTCTATATAAGCCTCTACTTTCTTCATGATGTTATTCATAAGACTGTTTTCTTCTGCCTCTTCCAATTTTTGATGTTCTCGTCTAGATGTTGGAGGAGGGCTAGGTTCTGGTGATGCTGTATTGCTCTTCATTTTGTTATGTATTTCTGCCTTGACATCTGCCCATCTCCTTGTGGTTCGTTCTTGGTCTGATCAGCACACTTGTTTCAGACAGAGCTGACAGATTCAGGAAGTCTCTCTCTCTTGTCCAGATGGGAGCTCTCTTGTCCAAATGGGAACTCCGGGGCAGGATGGGAACTCTTGTCCAGATGGGAAGTCCGGGGCAGGATGGGAGCTGGGGGCCGGTCTCTTAGGCTCAGGAAGTGGCTCTGGTCTTGGGCAGATGGGCAATGGCCAGGGCCTGGAGATTTCAGTGTCTGCTGGTGGGTCTTGGAGAAGGGGATCCTTCCCAGTAGGGCTAGAAGGGAACCTGCCTGGTGGCCAGAACCTGGGGCCAAGTTGGGCAGGTCTTCCCTGGAGTGGCTGGTGCCCAGGGATGGGGTCTAGGCTGAGCCTGGACACTCACCTCTGGTCCAGAAGGGAAGTCTGGAGGCAAGATGGGAGCTGGGGGCTGGTCTCTAAGTCTCAGGAAGTGGCTGGGGTCTCTGGGGGATGGGCGTGGGGGCAGGGCAGGATCTCAAAATAAAATTTTGCAGCTTGATCAGAATACTGTCTTGCTGTCAATTCTTTGTGTCTCTTGTCCCTTTCATTTACCATTCCCCCTTCTAGGGTCTCTGCTGAAGATCCCGCTAGCCGGGACATCAAACTATCTTGTAGAACACTCTGGGCATGGATATGCTCAACTATCAATAGCAGTCTTTTCTCATACTAGTCAAACAAGTCATGCCTCCATTTCCAACATACTTGTATCACTTTGCTACTCCGTTTTTCCCACATCTCCATTAATTATTTGTTCATCATAATGGCATAGGAAACTGGGGTGTGTCATGCAGTATATCACTTTGCCCAAACAGCTTTACTTACTAATAATGTACATTGCAATGAGCTGTTGGTCTGGTTCAGGGCCTCTGCATTCTGTTACACCATCAATACTGGACCCTCACCTAAACACATCTTGGATATGCTACTATTGCTCACAATCATGGATATCCTGTGACTAGGTTCTGAAGGACCAGATCTTTTCACCTTCTCCACCAGCTCATAGATAGGGTCAATGTTGGGGTGACCCAGCTCAAAGCCCTAGATTGGGCCTCACAGGTAGCTAAGTTATTTAGTGCTGGTCTTTGCTGTGCCTTCTCCTACCCCAGAGGTGACAGGCAAGGGGCAGAGTCAGTCCTGACTCTTTTTAAGCGTCATTTTATTTTATGTGTAGAAGTGATTTACTTGCATGTATGTGTTTGTTGCATACGTGTCTGGTGCCCAAAGAGTCTCGGCAAAGGCATTTTGAGTTGTCATATAGGTACTAGATATTCAATCCTGGTTCTCTATAAGAACAGTGAATGCTTTTAACTGCTGTGCCTTATCCCCATCCACACTTGATTAAATGTTTAAAACATCATCTTAGTTTAATTTTGGTAGTTTTTAATCTATCTAGAAATTCATTCATATGTCTTAGATTTTCCAGTTTAGTGGAAAGTTCTTAAGGTAAACTCTAATAATTTTCTGAATTTGACTGTAGGTTGTCATAATGACTCCGTTTTCATGTCTTACTGTATCAGCATTGGCATTCATTCTTCCTTTTGGTTAGTTTATCTAAAGTTTGTCAATATTGTTTGTATTTTAAAGGAGCAAAATCGATTTCATTGACTCTGTGGTTTGTTTCCTTGTTCAGCTGTTTTCATCTCACTAATTTCGTTAATGTCAGTACTTTCTTTCCAGCTCTTGATTTTGATGTGTAACTTGTTCTTTTTCCAGCGCTCTAAGGTGAAACATTAACTAAATAATTAGAAATCTCTTTGATTTCTTAATGTAGGCATGTTGACCTTTAAATATCTCTCTTAGGACTATTTATTTTACATCTCAGATTAAATGATGTTATGTTTAATTTTCATTTTATTGAAGGAGTCTTTCTACTCTTGGTTTCTTCAAGAAATCGTTCATGAGTATGTTGTGATTTGTTTAATCTCCATGAGTTTGTTTAGCTTTTAGAGTTTCTCTTAATTATTTGAAGCTATTTCATTGTTGTCAGGTTGAATAAAAGGAAATATTTCAGTTTCCCCATATTTGGTGAGATGTTCTTTGTGTCCTAATATATGATGTATTTTAAAGAAAGTTCCATGGGCTGCTAAGAACAATTTGTATTCTGCAGTGTTTGTATACAATATTCTTTAGTTGCCTTTTCAGGCCATTTTGCCTTTGATTTCATTTAATTCTGTCTACTTTATTTTGGTATGATGGATTAATTCTTAGAATGAACTACTATAATACCCAGTGATAGCGTGTGGCTTTACATCTAGTAGTATTTTCTGTATAGTACTGGATGTACCTGTTTGTGGAATTGTACAGTTCTCTCCATGAATTGTTCCCTTAATTAGTGGGAAGTGATATTTATCATTTCTCGTTAGATGTGTTTTTAAGTCTATTTTGTCAGATTGCATTAGCAACAGTTTCTTGTTTTCAAGCTCCATTTGCCTCAAACATCTTTTTTTCATCATTTCATTGTAAGGTTACATATGTCTTTTATGATGGAGCAGAACAAAAAATACTTCATACTTTATTATTCTAATCTCCTAACCTGTGTCTTTTGATTAAGGAATTGATTCAATTATAATTAAGATACTACTGAAAGGTGCCTACTGATTAATGTAATTTTGGTGATTTTGCCAATGTGCTGGAGCTGTTTTCCTTTTATTATTATTATTATTATTATTATTATTATTATTATTATTATTATTATTATTAGTATTTGTTTAGCTTTTCTAGTTTGCTTTATCATTTCTGTGAAAAAAACACTCTTACTAGAATCACTGTAGGAGAAGAAATTATTACACTTTCTGGTCACAATTTATCTATGGGAGAAGTCAGGGCAGTATCTCCAAAAGGAACTGAAGCAGAAATCATTTTACTAATCTGCTTATTAAATTCTTCAGTGTTTCATGCTCAGTTAGGATTCTCATACAACTCAGTCCCAGCTACCTATGCTGTAGGCCCAAACACACTGATTATCAATAAAGACAGCATCTCAAACACCTGGTAACATGTCTGCCTGATGAGGACAATATCTTAACTGAGGCTTTCTCAGATAATTCTAGGTTGTGTCAAGTTGACTGGTGAAATGAATTTTGCTTGTTGCACTCTTAAGGATACACCTGTATTTCTCTTAACTGGGTCATTCAAAAGAAATTGATATCTAAATCTTATCATCCAGGAACAGAAAGTTCCTGTGTAAGTAGCAACACCAACGACTGTTAGTCTATTGTAAAATAGTTTACTTTCTCATTATAAAATTCAATATTCCCCAGAAATCTTCCTTACACAGCTGTATCTCTTGTTTAGTAATGCAGTTTCTCAAAAGTCCCCTGTGCAACCATTCAACACATTCTTTTCAGTTATTGCCATGGTTCTTTTCTTCCCAGGAAATAGTAACTTAACTTGTGATAAAATATGTAATAAAACTATTGAGCCAATAATACCTTGAGGGCTCAGGACAAGGGCTAGAATTCAAATCAATTCAACATGAGATAAACTACAGGCCTTAGAACAGGTGGTACAAGACAGGTTAAATTCCCAGCATATTGAAGAATCAATCAGACCTTGGAATTCTCCTGTATTTGTTATTTTAAAGAAATCTGGTAAGTGGAGAATGGTAACAGATAAAAGATCTTTTTAAAAGGTAATTCAGCCAGTGGGCTCTCTACAATCTGGAATTCCTTTGTCTTCTCTGTTACCTAAAGGATGACCTCTTATAGTTATTGATTTAAAAAAACTGTTTCTTTTCACTGGGAAAATGAGACATCTAAAGGAAAAAGACAAATCATCCAAAAAAGTCCCAAGAAATATGTAAATTTGCCTGTTGGTATATGGTATATCATATATTTAATAAGATAAAATTTCATAAGTCTTCCTTAAAGATCATTTCTGCTGATCTCTACAAGCATATAATGCAAATAGTCTTTATGCAGCCCCAGTTTAGTTAAAAATTACAACTATTTTTGGAGGTGGAGCATGGCTCTCTCTTTTTCTAAACCCAAGCATGTTTGTTAAAAGAAAATAAAAAATCTCTGTATCAAATCAGAAGATCCTTCTGAAATGGGATAGGCAAAAAAATAAGAGACTACTCATTTGCCACTAATCTCATAATTCCTTGGTTTTATTTTAACTCTTTAAAACTTTTCTTAATATATAACTTTATATATATATATATATATATATATATATATTTTAAACTTTTGACATGATATTTATGGTCAGAGAGTATTAACTAATCCTAGAAAAAGGCTTCATCTAGCTGCCTGTACATGATGTTGGGTATGAGTCTCTATCAGTTTTCTGCAGAGTACCATGACCATACCTAACAGTGATTTTGAAGTCTCCAAAAATGATGAAGGGACCCCACAATAAGGATTCCATCAGGAGGATAATAATACCACTAAGATGATAAACACCACCCAAAGATCAGCTTTGGACCACAAACTGCTCAGGACAATTTCAAGTTGGCTAGCTGAGATGATCCAGCCTGAGATTCTACTTAAACAAACACTTGAGAAATAATCTTTTATTATTTTAGACAAAAAGGGGAAATGTGGTTATACATTGTACACCTGGATAAAACTTATCTGGAGATCAGAGGACAGAGCCAGGCACTAGATTAGAAAGAGACCAGACAGTGATGGCACATAGCCTTAATCCTCTCACTCGGGAGAAAGACCTGTCAGCGTTTCTGTGAGTTCAAGTCCACAATAGGAACAGAGCAAGATGTGGTGGAACACATCTTTAATCCCAACTCTTTTTTTTTTTTTTTTTTTTTTGAGACAGGGTTTCTCTGTGTAGCTTTGCGCCTTTCCTGGGACTCACTTGGTAGCCCAGGCTGGCCTCGAACTCACAGAGATCCACCTGGCTCTGCCTCCCAAGGGCTGGGATTAAAGGCGTGCGCCACCACTGCCCGGCTAATCCCAACTCTTGAGATCCCATGTCTTTGCTAGGGAAGCATACAAGCCTTTAATCCCAAAAAGTAAGATGCCAGGGCAGAAAATGGTATATAAGGCCTGAGTAAAGAAGAAGTTTCTCTCTTGTGGCTGAGGATTTTGTATAGGTAAGAACGTGGCTGGCTTGTTCTGTTTCTCTGATATTTCAGCTTTTATCTCAATAGTTGGCTCTGGGATTTTTTATTAATAAGACCATTTAGCAATTTGTGTTAAATACCTATTAACTGATTTTTCAACAATGAAATTTTTTTTTTTTTTGGTTTTTGGAGACAGGGTTTCTCTGTGTAGCTTTGCGCCTTTCCTGGAACTCACTTATAGCCCAGGCTGGCCTCAAACTCACAGAGATCCGCATGGCTCTGCCTCCCGAGTGCTGGGATTAAAGGCGTGCACCACCACCACCTGGCAACAATAAAAATTTAAATACAGATTATAAGCAGTAGCAATGATAATATATCCAAAATTTTCATCTCAATGTGTATATTTAAGAAATTCATGTAAGCTTCAAGGATTTACATCTTGGATCCATCTGTCACAACTCATACTCTACAGAAGTACTCTGGTCAATCAATAGCTTAAGCTTCCCTACTTACCTACTGTCAATTCCTAACATTGGGATCGATCTATCTAACTATCTACCTATCTATCTGTCCATCTAGCTATCTAACTCTGATACTCTTAGTCTTCAGACTACTTTCACACCCAATTACCCATAGATCTGGAAGTTTCAAGCATATACCTAAGAAAAAGTTTTTCCACTATGCTCATTAACTCTTTTTTCTCCAGTCTATATCTGTTTCATCAAATTTCTAATTATTTAAAAACTATAAACTGCTCCAAATTAAAATCAGCTACCCCTACACTTGCTGTAAACCATATTAACTTGATGTTTCTGATGGAATTCCAAACTGGCTTGAGCCTGTGGCTTTAACCAGAATTTTCATACTGCTCTAAAGCTCTCTGTACTTTGCTTTCCCCAGGTTGTCCCTGTATACCTGGATAGCAATCAAAACAGATGTCTCCAACCTTAAATCAACTCCTTCCATCCAATCTTTGATACGCACTCCAAACATCCAAGGTCTAGACAACACCATTATAATTTCAGCTAAGAAGCAGTTACAGAACAGATCACATAGGCCTTCATTACCAAAAAACAGTCTGGAATGTCAGGGCCAAAAAAAACACCTAGGACAAATGGCTAAATTGGTGCCTATTAGCATACCAAATGCGTGCTGGCCTCCATGCTCTCATGGCAAATACTGTTACAGAGTTCACACAAGTATTCAGCATCCTGATGCCTCTCTGCTCTTCTCACCCCAGTCCCTATCCAAAACTTACCCAGGTCATAGACTTCTATTCCCCAGCCTCTGATTTATATATAACACTGTCAATTTGATAATGCCTATTCTTGGCTCTCTTGATCTTCTTGGCCACTCTCTCTCATCTTATTCTGTTTTAGTCTTGCTTTCTTGATCCCCACTTAGTTGCTGGCCTATTCTGCTGGCCATGTTCTGTCTACTATTTTCTCTCTCTGCTCTGGACTCTTCTAGATGCCCCTAGGTTGTGGTGGTATTTTACTTGTACTGAAATGTGATTTTAATTGTATGTTAATAAATAAAGTTGTCCAGGGGTCAGAGCTATTAGAGCCATAGCAAGAGCGTGGCAGTGGTGGTGCACGCCTTTAATCCCAGCACTTGGTAGACAGAGCTAGGTAGATCTCTGTGTGTTCAAGGATACAGCCAACATTGCAGACACATGCCTTTAATCTCAATACCATAGAGGACCTGGAGGGTCGTACATATAGGCAGTGATGAAGCAGTCATGTGTTTGGGTTTACAACCAATAAGAAGGCAGAACAGACAGTCTATATAAAGACAAACAGGCAGGAAGTAGGCCCCTTTTCGGAGAGCTCTCTTGGCTGAAGCAGGAAGGGTAAGGCTCTTAGCTCTGACTTCTTGGCTTTCTTCTCTGAATCAGCTCTGTGTTTCTTATTTAATGAGATGGTTGGTTACATCTACATTTGGCACCCAACGTGACAGGAATCCATTAAAAACTGCTTAACTTGGCTTGGCGGCAGGTCCGGTTTCCCACCTGGGCGGCCAGCAGGTCCAGTTTCCTGCCAGGGCAGCTGGCTCCCTAGCCCGGGCCCAGGTCGGCTTGGCCTCAGGCTGGACTAACCTTGAGCTACTTGCTTAAAGCAGGTGCTACAAACAACTCAGGCCTGCCCTGCCGAACAGGGCCCCTGCCTGTAAAGCCAATGCACATGGTTGGAGCTTAAGGAAGCTAGAGCCAAGGCTTGACTAGGCTCAAGGGTGAACATGTGGTTGGATTCAAGCTCTTAGGCAGAACTTGTGGCTATGCTTTCTCTCTCTCTCTCTCTCTCTCTCTCTCTCTCTCTCTCTCTCTCTCTCTGGATTCACACCTCGGACACTAAGTGGCTGTTTTGAAATTACCTCAGATTTCTACTGTTCTACGCGGACTTGGTAAGTCACTTAACATATCAGATATTTTAAAGGAAACTATTTAAAAGAGAAATTTTTTCCACATTAAAAAAAATGGGTTTTCTGTGTACATTGGAAGAAAATTGGGCTTTGTTTGCAATTTTAGGCAGTCTGACAATGGAACAACTATATGAGAAGATTAGTGTTGATCGAAATATGCAGTTTATTACTATGCTTATCCCCATTTTACTATTTAAAAAGATAGTCAATTTAAGTGCCAGGGTGACAGCTTTAGAAAAACTTGTTAAACCTGTAAAAATTCAGACAGAAGAAATTAACAGTGAATTTGCTTCAAGATTGGATCATAAGGTTACAGAAAGAAAGCCTGTTTTCACACAGTCACCCTTAATTTGTCCAGTAACCGTACAGCAGTTGCCTGATCAAATGACTACACAAAATATTTGGGCTCCAATTGAAATGTTAGATTTATGAAGGTTTAAGGAGGCAATAGTATCTTATGGCATGCATTCCCCATATGTAAAGCAAATGTTAAACTCTTGGTCAACATATAATAGGATTGTACCACAGGACTGGCGGGGGCTGGCACAAGCTGTTCTATAACCCAGTCAAAGGCTTCAGTGGCTAACTTGGTTCAAGGATGAAGCTAAAAACATAGAAAAACAATGGAGGGATAAAGGAATACAAGTCTGCCAGGATCAGCTTATTGGAGAAGGTCAATATGCTTCAGCACAAACACAATGTTTATATGATGTCCAAACCCTAATTTTATGTTGAACAGCAGCCTTGAATGCATGGGACAGAGTTGAGGAACCAGGAAAAAAAACTGAGTCTTTTACAAAGGTTATACAAGGCCTAAAAGAATCTTTCACAGATTTTTTACAAAGACTGGCTTCAGCAGTAAAGAGAATGGTCCCTGATTTAGAAGCTAGTAAGATAATAATTAAATCTTTGGCCTTTGAGAATGTGAATGCATCATGCAAAACAATAATCAGGCCGTTAAAGGCAAAATCTGTACCTTTGGAAGATTGGATTAGAGACACGGTTAATGTTGAAGCTCATGAGCATGATGATATGTCGGTAGGAGAAGCACTTTCAAAAGGTTTGAGGAATGTTAGATGTTTTGGATGTGGAAAGCAAGGACATTTGAAAAGGGACTGTAAACAGGTCATTCCTAGAAACAATGTTCCTTCAAGGAACAATGGCAACAGAATGTCCCTTCCTTCTGGAGTATGCAGAAGGTGTGGTAAGGGAAAACACTGGACCAACGAATGTAGATCAACAAGGGGCAGACAGGGTAACCCTTTGCCTCAGTCTTCGGGAAACTCCCAGAGGGGCCTCATGCAGGCCCCAATAGCAAATCCAGTTCAAACCTTTCCTGCAGTCGTAGAGGAAACCCATACTCAGAGCAAATAAATAACCAAATGCCTATTGGAATAAATCATGCTGGTCAGGATGATGAAACAAAGAGAATAGAAAATTCAGGAGAAAACATAAAGAAAATTTTTTGGCAAACTTCTATTAATGAACAAAGACCAAAATTATCGATAAAAATAAATGGTGTTTTGTTGTGTGGTCTGGTAGACACAGGTGCAGACGTTACCATAATTGCACCAGAATTTTGGCATCCAACTTGGCCTCTTCAGGAGGTAAACGTTCAACTGTTAGGAATTGGGACATTATCTCAGGTGAAACAGAGTGCAAGATGGCTCGAATGTATAGGTCCAGAAGGACAGAGAGGAAAATTAAAACCATATGTGGCTAATATAGCTATGAACCTGTGGGGTCAAGACTTGTTGCAACAATGGAATACTCAGATTAACATCCCTCCAATCTCAGAAACAAATCATAAATTAGCACGTGTTTCTGAGAGAAGTATTAGAAGGCATTATTCTGAGTGGTCACCAGCCATCCATATTATACAAGAACAAGGCACAACAAGTGATGATCTTCCAAAGACACCAACAGCTCTACCTTTAAAATGGTTAACAAACAAGCCTGTATGGGTTCAGCAGTGGCCTTTAACAACAGAGAAACTACAGGCTTCAGAAGAGCTGGTAGAAGAACAGTTAAATGCTCAGCATATTGAAGAATCAACCAGCCCTTGGAATTCTCCTGTATTTGTTATTAAAAAGAAATCTGGTAAATGGAGAATGGTAACAGACCTTAGAGCAATTAGCAAAGTAATTCAGCCAATGGGCTCTCTACAATCTGGAATTCCTTTGCCTACTCTGTTACCAAAAGGATGGCCTCTCATAGTTATTGATTTAAAAGACTGTTTCTTTTCAATACCCTTACAAGAAAAAGACAGAGAAAGATTTGCTTTCACAGTGCCTACTTATAATAATTCTCAACCAGTTAAAAGATTTCAATGGAGGGTCCTCCCACAGGGAATGTTGAATAGCCCAACTCTGTGCCAATATTTTGTACAACAGCTGTTGGAAGTGATATGTAAAAAATTTCCTAAATCTATAATTTCTCATTTTATTGATGATATTTTACTAGCTGACTCAAATGCAGATACTTTAGAAAGATTGTTTCAAGAAGTAAAGAAAATTTTGCCTTGCTGGGGAACACAAATTGCTCCTGAAAAGCTAAAAAGAGGAGATTCTATTAATTATTTAGGATGTAAAATAGAGCTACAAAAAATTAGACCCAAAAAGGTGCAAATTAGGAGAGATAGACTACAGACTCTTAATGACTTTCAAAGATTATTTGGAGATATTTCTCATCTACAAACTATTGTTGGGGTAAAAAATGATGAACTGCATAATTTGTTCAAAACCTTAGAAGGTGACAAGGACTTAAATAGTCCAAGAGAATTATCACCTGAAGCTGAGAAAGAATTGGCCTTGGTAGAAAAGAAAGTACATGAAAGGCACGTGGATCGGATCATCGTATTGATCCAAAGCTGGATTGCATTTTGGTTATTTTACCTTCTAGGCATTCTCCTACAGGAATATTAATGCAGAGGGAAGATATTATATTGGAATGGATATTTTTACCAAATAAACCAAATAAAAAATTAAAAACTTATGTGGAAAAAATCTCTGACTTGATTTGGAAAGTAAAATTGAGACTTCGTCAATTGGCAGGAATAGACCCAGCAGAAATTGTCATACCTTTAACTAAGGAGGACATTGAAAAATTATGGACAGAAAGTGAACCTTGGCAAAAAGCTTGCAGTAATTTTTTGGGAGAAATTAACAGCAAATATCCCAAAAGCGATAGAATTGATCTTATAAAGAGAGCTGATTGGATCTTGCCTCAAATTGTATGGGAAAAAACCATATCTGAAGTTCATACATTTTATACAGATGCCAACAAACAAGGAAAGGCAGGTTACAAATCCGAAAATTTAAGTAAAGTGGTTCAAAGTCCTTATAATTCAGTTCAAAAATCAGAATTGTATGCTATTCTGTTGGTATTAATGGATTTTTCAGAACCTCTCAACATAGTAACTGACTCTCAGTATGCTGAAAGAGTAGTATTACATATTGAGACTGCAGAATTTATCCCTCATGCTTCAGAATTAACTTCACTATTTATTCAATTACAAGATACAATCAGGAAAAGGAGTCATCCTTTATATGTAACTCACATTTGATCCCATACTGGTCTGCCAGGCCCTCTAGCACAAGGCAATGATGAGATTGATAAGTTATTGACAGGAAATGTGCTGGAGGCCTCAGAATTTCATAAAAAAATCATGTAAATAGTAAAGGTTTAGAAAAGAATTTTTCCATAACCTGGCAACAAGCCAAAGAAATAGTAAAGAAATGTCCTACTTGTTCCTTCTACAATCAAATGCCATTACCAGCAGGATGTGACCCAAAGGGTACTCAAAGGAATGAAATCTGGCAGATGGACGTGTTTCACTTTGCAGAATTTGGAAAATTGAAATATGTACACCATACTATTGATACTTATTCAGGATTTCAATGGGCAACTGCTTTGAGTTCTGAAAAAGCTGATTCTGTAATCATTTGCTAGAAGTTATGGCCATCATGGGTATACCTGCACAAATCAAAACTGACAATGCTCCAGCATATGTCTCTGTTAAAATGAAACAATTTTTTGCTTATTACAATATAAAGCATATTACAGGCATACCACATAATCCTACATGTCAAGCAGTTATAGAAAGATCAAACAGAACTCTAAAGGATATGCTAAATAAACAGAAAGGGGTAACAAAAACCCCCAGAAATAGACTGCATAATGCTCTATTAACTTTGAATTTTCTTAATGCCAATGAGAAAGGAACAACAGCTGCAGAGAGACATTGGATAATAGAAAAAACTACAGAATTAAATCAGCCTATATACTTTAAGGATGTGCTGACCTCAGAATGGAAACCAGGGTACGTGTTATGTTGGGAACGAGGTTTTGCTTTTGTTTCTACAGGAGAAGATAAGCTGTGGGTACCATCAAAATTGATAAAGGTTCGTTTTGAACAAGAGAAACCTCTTAATTAGAGGAGGTGATAGTTCATCAACCAGCTTGAACATCCAATTTAAACTAACTTATACCAGTAACCCATGCCTTTTCATTTAATTAGATAATAACTTGCCAAAAAGGAACATAACCAAAATTAGTCTTAGGGAAAGGTTTTTGTTTTTGTCTTTTAGGAGAATGAAGGTTAAGGAACCTGAAGAACACTGGACAAATGAGTCAACTGAAGAAAAGGGACAAATTATCTATCCCAGGAAACAGAGTGAAACAGTGTATGGGTATATATTATCTAAAAAATTTTATGTCTTCCTAAATGTTTGTTTCTGCTTTTCTCTAAAGATTTAACACTATTGGTCTTCTAATAGTCTCAGTTCAATTAAAATTTAAAGCTGACTTTCAAGTTGGAGAATGGCTCTCTCCTTCTTTAAACTCAAGCATGTTTTTAAAAGGAAAATGCAAACTCCCTGTATCATGCCAGAATAAAAGAGCCATCTTCTGCTATGGGACAAGGAAAAAGCCAAATTAATTAAGGGACTATTCTATTACTAATCTCAACTCTGTGATTCTATTCTGATTCTTTAAACTTTTCTTTTTTTTTCAAAGATTTATTTATTTATTATGTATACAGAAGAGGGTGCCAGATCTCATTACAGATGGTTGTGAGCCACCATGTGGGTGCTGGGAATTGAACTCAGGACCTCTGGAAGAGCAGTCAGTGCTCTTAACCACTGAGCCATCTCTCCAGCCCCAACTTTTCTTAAAGTATAAATTTTATATCAAAATTTACAAGATTAATATATAGATATATAGTTATATATACATTTTAAGCTTTGTTATGATATAAATGGTCATATAGAGTACTAACTAATTCTAGAAAAAAGGTTTCAATTAGCTGCATATATATGTCTTTGTGTTCGAGTCTCTTATCAGTTTTCTGCAGGAAATCACGGCCAGGCCTAACATCAACTGAAGTCTCCAGGAGGAAGATGGGGCCCAACAACAACAACAATTCCACGTGGACAATAATAATATCACTAAGCTGACAAACATCATGTACAGATCAGCTTTGAACTACAAGGTGCTCAGAGAAATTTTGAGATGACTAGCTGAGATGATCCAGTCTCAAAGACTACTTGAATAAGGACTTGAGATAAACACTGAACTTTGGCATTATACAGAGACTGGATAATAAAGGATATAGTTACCTTTCCTAGAATTTGACAATTAACCTAAAATTTTTCTTTCGGGATAAAGATAACTTCGCCCATACCCAGCAGGAAGCAATTTTAAGAATACGACGCCCACATTTCCAAAGAGGTGGTGTGGGGCGGGTGGTTTTTTTGGTCTTTTAATGGGTTTTGGGTCTAGGATAATTTTCATTGTTTAGGGGGGTTGGTTACAAGTTGTTGTCAAGGGTTAGGAAAAAGGCTAAGCAAAGGAAATTAGATTTAAAGTTCTTGTTTTTTTAAAAAAAGAGAGAAACAAAAGAAAAGAAAAGAAGAAAAATACAATTACTAGTTTTAAATACTTTACATTGGATTGGATTGTTTTATATTGTATACAAATTATATATATTGAAATTGATATTGCTAGAAAATGTTATATGTATATTTCTAATTGTACTTATACCGTTCATTTAACAATGCAATTTTCTGATCCTTGAATGTTATTATTACCAACTATTAGGATATTAAGAAATGAAAGTTAGTAGTTAGACATTACAATAGAACTTGTAGTCATATTAGATATGTTTTAAAAATTGAGCAGATATATTTTAGACAGGTCATCTTCAAACCCTTCAGAGATCTACAGAATATGGCATTTAAAATGTTTTAGTAACTTAGAAAATATTTCTTTTTTGAGACATGTCAGCTCCTGGCAGTACCAATCTACTTCAGAGAAAATATGGGCATTGAAGAAACTGCGTATGGAGTTAACTTTCATTGTGGCAAAAGTTAGCCACTGGACAACAAACTATCCTCGAATCAACTGCTGACAAAATGGGCAGACAGAACATGAAACAAAGGACTACTGAGCCGGGCAGTGGTGGCGCATGCCTTTAATCCCAGCACTCAGGAGGCAGAACCAGGCGGATCTCTGTGAGTTCGAGGCCAGCCTGGGCTACCAAGTGAGTCCCATGAAAGGCGCAAAGCTACACAGAGAAACCCTGTCTCGAAAAACCAAAAAAAAAAAAAAAAAAAAAAAGGACTACTGATTCTTGCCAAAACAAGTGTGGTTATGGCTTTATCAAAAGGCATCTTCTGAGGCCAGGACAATATGGCACCATCCCTGAAGTGGCCTTCGCAATTCGAAAAGGTACAGTGCCCTTTTCTTCGAAGGCAGCTGAACAGGCAGTGGGCCGATGGCTTCTGATGTGCTATGGAACAGCAGCTGAAACAGTTATTCTTGAAGAGTAACTAACCTCACACCTCTCAATACTAGACTGACATTTGATAGAGGGATGTGGAGAAGAAGGGGATGCTGAGATGAAGCCATATATACACAGCCAAGAAGAATATACAGTTGAATTAAAAAACCATCAACAATTTCCAGATTTTAAAATCCTGAATCATGACATGACACTAGTGGAATTCAGGTGTTTCTGGTACATGGACTGCTCTCACCCAATGTGAGGTTGAACTGTTGACCTTGTGTACATCCTACTTCACAAATGAGTCTGTCAGATACGCTAAGCCTATAGGCTGAAGACGATGCCCCAGCACTGCGGAGAAACCTCAGGTGACTGTCCAGGCAGTTGGCTGTTTATGTCAACTCACAAATTTTTTGGAAGTTGCTTGCATGCACTTCCTGTTTTTATTTTTGGTAGCTAATATTTCTTTCTTGGGTCCCTGAGGGAGCTGAAGATTAGTTAGTTATAGTTGAAGGTTAGTTAGTTATAGTTGAAGATTAATTAGGATAGAAAGTGAATTAGATACATTTTGGGCTTACCAAAATAGGATAAATAATGAAATTACTTTCTCTGAATTTGTCAAATACAAATGGACTAGACATTGTTTAGATATTCATTACTTGTATATATTTTATATAGTTATTGTACTTTTGTATATAGTTTTTCCTTTGTTAGTTATAACCTTTTTCTTTTTTTTCTTTTTATTAAAATAGAAAAGGGGAAATGTGGTGGTACTTTACTTGTACTGAAATGTGATTTTAATTGTATGTTAATAAATAAAGTTGCCCAGGGGTCAGAGCTATTAGAGCCATAGCAAGAGCGTGGCAGTGGTGGCGCACGCCTTTAATCCCAGCACTTGGTAGACAGAGCTATGTAGATCTCTGTGTGTTCAAGGATACAGCCAACATTGCAGACACATGCCTTAATCTCAATACCATAGAGGACCTGGAGGGCTGTACATAAAGGCAGTGATGAAGCAGTCATGTGTTTGGGTTTACAACCAATAAGAAGGCAGAACAGACAGTCTATATAAAGATGAAAAGACAGGAAGTAGGCCCCTTTTCGGAGAGCTCTCTTGGCTGAAGCAGGAAGGGTAAGGCTCTTAGCTCTGACCTCTTGGCTTTCTTCTCTGAATCGGCCCTGTGTTTCTTACTTAATAAGACGGTTGGTTACATCGACACTAGGTATATTCTCCATCATACCTAAAATAAATAACTTTGTCGAATCATAAAAAGGAAAGGAAATAAATATTGCATTATTTCTCCATTCTGAACATCCATATTTAAATATAAGTGTGTCTACAGGACACTCAAGCAGAGAGGTGCTTAGTGGGAAAAGAAAGTACTAACATGAGTGAATGTATGGCACTTGGCAATAGAGGAGCAATACTGAGAAAATGACAATGATGTGCATGCATGAACCAAAGTTTCCTAATGAAACCCATTATTGTATACACCCAGTAAAAATTACCAAAAAGAAGAAAAAAACTGAAATGAAAATACACAATTGTGAGCAGAAATGAAAATTTATAAAGATCTACCATAGACTACTTAAATTAGGTTTGAATGTCTCTATAAACATGATTTATTTATTTTGCCCAAATGTCACAGACTAAAAATTATCTACAAATTTCTGTAGTGTGTTTTATATTTCAGATATTACAAGGGTTGTTTTAAGCTGGAATTCTGTGAAGCAAATTGGACTTAACTGGCAATGTATAGTAAACCAGTCATAATAGGAACAAATATTTGATGACTCAAGACTACAAGATTCAGGGCTGGAGAGATGATTCAGAGGTTAAGAGCACTGTACTACCCTCATAGAAGACCTGAATTTAGTTCTTAGGACACAAAGAAAGGAGCTTACAGTACATGTAATGGCAACTACTTGGGATCCAATGCATTCTTCTCCTATAAAGGTACAACACACAGAAATGTATGTGCACACCCATGTGCATGATGCACACACACAAACCCCCCCCCACACACACAGACTCACATAAAACAACCAACACTACGCCACTTCTACGACCACTATTGCTACTGCTATTATTACTACTAATACATTTTAGAAAAAAACTACACAATTCAATAATAGGATGTATTATTCTATGACCATACCCACTCAGTCACCTGTACAAGGTCAGAAAAGTAAACACCAGTGTGCATGTAAGATTTTAAAGTTTTAAGAATTTATTTCCATGGAAACAGCCCTGGAGGAAAACCAGCCATTTTCTCCTGGAATACTTTATCAAAGGTTTCAGCTTCAGTTACTGTAAAGTGATTCTTCCAGTCCCCAGCCACACCTGGAAAATGTGAAGCAGACACAGAGATAGGTTAATGATGATTATAAATCTGTTCTCGTTCCTTTATTCACATGATGTAACCCTCTGCGTAAGTAGGAACACACAGTCAATAAAGTAGAACTAACAGTTACTCTATGGAGAATGATTCTTATGCTTTGAAAAATATGCAAACAGACTTGTACCTCTGTGTAAGTAATGTCTACCATTTCTTATACCAATATATCAACTCCACAATATAACAACATAAACACTGGATCTATATTTTTAATGTCCAGATTATTTCTCCTTCTCATTAGACATTCTTCCATTATACTATTGAGCTCAGCAGAGTTTCATACCTCAATTATTCAAACACATTTCAATTGTTCTTTCTTTCTTTTAGGGTTTACTTATAACTGTTCTGCAAACTATACCAGCAACTTTTAAAACACCTTTTAAAATTAATTCTAATTATGTGTCTGTAGCTGCATATGGATGCACATGCCTGCAGAGGTTGAAGATATCAGATACCATGGAGCTGGATATAAACACAATGGTGAGTTACATGTCAGTCATCTTGATATTTCCATCAGATACAAGAGACACAGATACTGTCTGCTGAGAGCATCCCAGGATGTCTGTTCTCAGTTAGTATGGATTTTGGTGATGTGTGAAGATGATTTCATTCCCAGTATTTTTTTGAACCATACCTTGGTTCTCATAACCACATTCTAGGAGGTCTTTAGGTTTGGACTTAGAGATCTCAAATAGTCCACCTTCTCACATTGTATTATGTGTTCCTTAACCATGAAGTGCTGATGTGTTCCACATAGTCACTTGTTCTTTTGTTTCCTTATTTGTGTGATGGTGACCATCTCTTCCTATCTCCTCTCCATGTAGAATTCTACAGGTCCCATCCTTGCTGTATTTTATTTCATAGCTGTGACACTTTGATGAATTTCCTCTTTTTAAACATGCTTGAAATATGCATGTAATATGTTTGAAAAGTAAAGTATTTCTTAAATTGTCAAAGGCTTCATTTATCAAAGTGTATCAGACATACAAAACACTCTCAGTATGGAATTATTGATAGGATTAATGAATGAGTAAGGAAGATAGTGGCCTTGTTGCCATTTTGCTGATGAAGAAAAATTAGTCCTTGAGATCTTACCAGCATTATAGTGATGCATGTAGATTGGAAGCCAAAAGACTGACAATAGAAGTCATGTTTTTTCCTTACTAAAATACAATCTCTGTGTATCACATAAGTTAACTTTAAATGTCCAGTGGTACACATTAAAGGAAATATAATTATTGATACACAATATTCAAATAATATACCATTACTTGCAGTGACTGTAAGAGTTTCATCTATTAATAATGCAATCTATCAATGCCCATTGCTACTTTCAGCTTCATTATTATACTCATTATTGAAACAAGTTGTGTTATTGAATCCCACAGCAATCTTGATCCTCATAAGCCAGACTGGATGCTGAGCTACCAGAATCTCAGCAAATTCAATGTGTCTGCCAAATGGAGTGAATCAGTCCAGATGAGAGAATCATGTTTGTGGAGTGTACACATGAAGTTCTCAGTCCAACCATCTCAAAATCTTGTGTACCATTCATGCATATATTTTTCTTCAGTGCTTCTTTCTAAAAACCTCCTGATACTCTGATGTGTCCAGGGTCAGTCTAATCCTAATGCACAGTGGCTTAACTCTTGTTGGAAAGGAACTTTCTCCTAGTTTAGGAGGCTGCAGGTCTTATAAAATGTTGTTGTCCATACCCTCCTGGCTTTTTTTGCCTGTAGATAGTGGGCTTCTCCATAGGTCTTCTTCCCTCTGTGTCTCTTAATATCTTCTTTGTTACACCAGAGAAAATGATTACTGACACAAGTCCTCTTGTCTAGTAAATATCTACTGTGAACTAATGAGGGTCAAAACCTTGGAAGTTTGTCAGAAGACATTTCCTCTCATATGTCTTGATTGTGACAATGTCTTTAAAAAAGTTATGTCAACCAAACAGAACATCTCTCTGGTCTGTATTTCCTGAAGTATCTAAATATTGAATCATAATGACCAAAATTGTTTGTGGAAAATTTTTCATTGGAGCTTTAAACTAAATTAAAACCATCTAGCCAGATAAGTGATTCTCCCAGGTAAATAGTAGCTCTTCAGATTATCTCTCTAGAGGCAAGGAAATATATCTCTCTGGTGTCCTGAGAAAAGCAACTAAAGGACATCAAAAGTAAGTCGAGAGAATTCCTCTTGTTCAAAGCTAGTATAACATTTAACATAACTTTTCATGCATTATGATTTAAGGATTAGGTATCTAATGGTAAGTGATGAAATAAATTTTAGAATTAATCTTTGACCTGCTAATACTTTCCAGATTAAAAAAGGAATCAATCTAATGTAGGAATTAAGATCAACATTTTCCTCATTCTTCTTATTCTTTTCAAATTGTTTCCCACCATATGCATCTCAGCAACTTCTGCACTGGAGTCATGAATCAGGGTGAAAGGCATAATGAAGTTTGTCTCCCCCTTCATTGACCTCGTTTCCTGTGGGATGCATGGCTTATAGTGAGTTTAATACAAGGAAAACAATTTCTCAGAATAAAAGTTATCTTCAAATACAAAAGAAATGGGTGTCTTATATGACCATTATGATAATTAAAGCCCATATGACTTTAGGGACCATATCCAGTTTTTTGAAATAACTACTATATATTTTTCTCCTAAAAAATATAATACAAGGAAATACTATGTTTTAGAAGAGACTAAACTAAGATCCCAATGTGGTCTCATTCTGGAAAAACATAGATGGAAAAGAGGAAATTACATTTTTCCTCATGTAATTTTGTTCCAAATTCTATTTCATCTCCTCCAGTGTGTCTCAGATAAAACTTTTGTTAGTTTCAGTAGCCTTTCTCTATTAAACAAGCCACCATTTTGTTTTGGCATTTCATTGAAGCCATTTATGTACACATACTCTTTTATCTCTGCAGAACTATTATTCATTTCAGGAAATCCAATAATGGGCTATTTCTTTTTTTTACTTGAGATCTTCAGTTCTTGTACAGAGAACTCTATCTCCTTAGACTCTGGAGTAAAGGAGTCTAAGGTTATGTGTCAATGGCAGTGGACCCTCCCATAGGCCTCAGTTCTTAGTATATAGATGACCATTTCTTGCATTGACATGTTTGTGTGCCCAAATCTGAGTGTAATTTCCTCTTGTGAGGATACCAGGAGTATTAAATTAAATGCAATACACTAATGACTTTAACTCACTTATCTCTCTATATATTCCTAATGTCCTTAGAGTCTTGTGACCTGATCCTCACACTGTAGGTTGGAGGTTGACTGAAGATTAAGAATGAAGCATGTAAGTAATTAGAAGAGGAAAATTAAATACCTAACTCTCCACTTCCTGCATTTATTCCCAAGTTCTTTAGTCATCCCCAAATACCTCACATCTAACTCATTCCTTCTTAAACCCTGAGTCCCACCTCACCAATTATTCACTAATTTGGTGTGGTGTATTCTGGCAGTCACTCCTCAACTGCACAGCTAGGAAACCATACCCAGAATTTGCTTATAGCATAGAGAGGTGGCACAGACATAGAGAAGATGGATATTCCCATTCCAATGGAGACAATTCAGAAAAAAACAGTAACTATGATCATGAAGCAATCCAAATTGAGCTTGGCAAATGCCATCATATTTTAACACTGGAGGATAATTCACTTAGTCCTTATAAGTTCTACTCTTAGCCTGTAGTGTATCAGCAACCTTGACCTGTTGGACATCTTTTGCAGCAGTGAATGGAAGTGTATTTTGGGATTATCATCTAATATATACCTTTGGTTCTTTCCATTAAACATTTTCTTTAGAGTTTAGGGCTATGATACAGAGAGCCTAACAAAGACTCACAAAAACATGTCTCTCATATTCCATTGAGGATATTAGACACAACCCTCTAAAAACCCAAGATCATCTCCAAGATGTTTTCAGAAACTTTTCAGAGTTTCTGAAGTCCATGTCATCACCACAGAAAGATTCCACTGCAAGGTCTCTGAGAAACTATGAGAGATGAGCAATGAATGTTGACACATTCACAACAATTTCTTACAGCCTCATTGGAACAAAAAACCCTCCACATATTCTGACATATTTGGGGACTAAAGAGTTTCTTCACCTTTTCTCATGAGGACCAAACCATTAGTAATTATATCTTCTGAGATAAGACTAAAATTAGACATTTTGTTTTCTTTCATGGCTTGGAAGGAGCTGTACTTGAGGACCAGATCTAGCTCATCTGGCTCCAGTTTCTTTCCTAGGAAGTCACAGATCTTCTCTATGGTTCCCCTTGTATTCTAAAAGAAGAATCAAAACAAAAATGAGGTTAATAATTAGAGAATTCTGAGAAAACAGATGCAGAGAAGGTAACTACAGATGGAGGATGGAAAAAGAAACATGAAGAATGAAATGGTACCACGAAATGAGAAAATATTGAATTGGGTTTAGGAAAGAAGCAGGCCTTGTAAAGAGGGCAAGAGTCACACACAACATTTGTATATTTAGTCAGCTTGCAATGTGACTGATCTCTGGCCCCTAAAATACAGAAGCTGTGATTTTTTTTTATGGAGGAGTTAATATTAGACGGGTTTCATTTAACTTAGAATGTCCTCAAATTTACTTTGTATTGAATGAAGACCTTAAACTTTTGATCATCTTGACTTCAACTGTCTATTGCTATATTCACAGGTGTATGCCAATCTACTTACTAAATGCAATGGGATTTTTGTCTTGAGACAGTATGCTATGGAGGGAGTCCTATCTGGTCTGATGCAAATTGCTGTGGAGACCAGACTGACCTCAAACACAAAGAAATTTTTCCCCTTAAGTGCTAGCATTAAAATTGTGCACCACCATACCTAACCTGCCCTCAGAAGTTTAAAGATACTTATAGAAATACTTCTAGAAAGCAGTCAATGTGAGTGAAGGCAATATGCACAAAAAATTTGATAGAGGTTCATGTTTATGTCAAAGGATACTTTTTCCTATGGGTAACTGAGCAAAGCATAGATTTAAAACACTTTAATAAAAATGTTCTCAATAATTTTTACTTGGGGCTACTGCCAATATGTTATTTTGTTTTGAATTATGATTTCATGCTGTTACTTAGATGGGCATCAAATTCACAACCTTTTTACCTCAGACCCCCCACTGGGATTATAACTGTGCACTGCCACAACTGGCTCAATTCTAGAAGTTAGTCATAAGAATGCAAAATTTTGGAATAAGGAAGACTTTGCTTAGAATCCAAGCCCTACAAATGGGCTCATAAAGGAATTTTTGGCTCTAAACTTTTACTACAAATTTTATCACAGATTCAGTTAATATTTAATGTAAAGGTGAACAACCATGGCAATAACTGAAAACAGTGCATTGAATGGTTGCAAAGGAGACTTATGGGAAAATGAATAAGCATGCAGCAGAGGTGGTTAATGAAGTTTCCTGGGAAAAATTGAATTTTATAATGAAAAATTCAAATATTTCTCAAAAGACAAAGTATCTGATGGATGGCTTTGTTTTTTACATAGAAAATTTCTACCCCTGGAAGATAAAATCAAGAGAGCAAAATATTTTGGAATGATTCAATTTTTCTGTTTTTGTTTATCCTTAATATATTTCATCAAAGATTACTTTTCTGACTCATGCCAGGGAAGTAGGTTGGCTGACCACATATTTTCTCCTTTTCCTCTTTTCTTCCAGTTCCAACTCTGAAGTGTCATACCAACACCTCCCTCCATCAGGAGTGGATCCCAAAGAGCTTCTCCTCTTATCCTGAGTCTTCCAACTCATAAGATTATCCCAAGCCCTTACTTCAACTGGCCCTCCTTGGGAATCCACAGATTACTCTGGCCAGGGAAATGTAAGCTAACTATAGATTTTTGGCTCACTCTCCAATCCTTTGAGTCCCATCCCCCAGTGTTATCCCCAGTTCTGCATCAAAACACCTACATCAGACACCTCCATCTCTAGTGGATTTCAGAGACCCTCCCAAATACCCCTACCATAAATTGTTGATTGGTCCCACACCTCAAGTCAATCAACCATTTCCCAAGAACCCAAGGCAAAACTGGGTATGGAAGTAGTAGACTCAATGCAGAGCTTTATCTCTCCATTTCCTCCTCAAGTCCATTCTCCTAGTTTCACCCTCATCTCTTTGCAGAACACCTGCTATAGTCTCTCCCCAAAATTCCCCAATATGATGTATATACCATAGGCCTTATTCTCCAAAGTTCCTTCTACCTACTCATTGTTTTCCCCTCACCTCCAGATAAAGAAGACACTCAATAAGGACCCACAGGTCACTCTGAAAGCAAGTAGGCTAACTGTAGATGCTCACGTCTACCTCTGTTATCCCAAGGCCAATCATTCAGTTTCATTCACAGCTTTATATCCAAATTTTGCTGTGGCCTGTCCTCACTCAGCACCCCCTTTCCAGGTGGTTATCTATGCAGTTCCTGCAGAAAACTCTGCTTTCTTCCATGCTGGCGTCCTTCCTCCCCACTCCTAGACCACCTTATTTTCTAAGTGCTATGGAATGTTCCTGTACTCTGTATAAATTATGCCCAGCTGGTTCATTGAAAAAGCTGACTGACCAATAGCCAAGCAAGATACAGTTAGGCAATAAAATCAAAGTATGGGGGAGGAAATGAAAAGCAGAGTGGATTGAGCCACTGAAGAAGCAAGATGTTATAGGCAGGTGAAACCACAGGACATGTGGCAATACATAGATTAATAAATATGGGTTAATTTAAATGTAAGATCTTGTTAGTAGCAAGCTTGAGCTATTGGCTGAGCTTTTTGATGTTAATATAAGCCTCTGAGTGGTAATTTGAGAACTGGCTTTTGGGAGAGAAATGTCCATTTACATATGGCACCCAATGTGTGTCCCACAGTGCTGGAGGTCCTAAAAAGGCTTCTAGACACATAAAAACAGAGCCAAGAAGCTTTATCATTCATGCCTCTCATGTGGGCCACTATAGAGAGACACATCCCCTGGCTGTGACGTGTGGACTTGACCTGCAGCATGGCAAGTTATTACAGTCTCACACAGGATGATGTACAGAGAGGCATCTCCCAGCCACATGGTAGGTGGCAAATTTAGGTTTTTTTGCTCAAAAAGACAGAAAGGGTTAGAGGTACACAGTAAGGACAAATTTAGACATAAAGGCCTCTAAGTTGATCACAGTTTGTTTGGAAAACGTGTGTAGGCTTGGGATAGGAAGAGAAAGGATAGAAACAGTCATAGATTTAAAATGATTTAAAAATAATTAAGTAAAATTCTTAAAAAAGAATTCGAATAAAAAAATTATGATAAGCCATGTACAGTCAAAAAACACAGAGAGTCTAAATTCCGTATTATGTTGTGTGTTGTGTTTAGATTTTTTGACTGTTAATGAGTGAATGATAACATCTGAGAGACATTTGATTGTGAAAGCTATTAAATTAAACCAATCTATATATTTAAAATTATCTTGATTTCAAAATTTAAGTCAAAAGGTATGTTAATTAGAGGAGAGGATATGCTTTTATTTCCACAAAAAATAAGAGCCTATGGATTCACCTTGGGTCAAAGAAAATCAGGTTTGATCAAGAAAGATCCCCTAAAATCCTGACTACAGACATGAGAAAGCAAACCTAAAGTAAATACAAGAGAAATGGTGTATATTTTACCTGCTCCAACATAAAACAAAAAAAAAATTATTTTTGGCTAGTTTGTGTACAATGCACAGTTTATATTTTTAATAAAGATACATATATATAATATATAATATATATATATTATATATATATTTTTTCTTTCAGACCAAGTGGACAAAATACCAATAAAAATGTTGAGGGTGATCCAACATCCAAAATAGCATTAATATGGCTAGCTGAGCTGACCCAGGCTCACAAAATATTCAAGCCAAATCTTAACAATTATCCTGCTTTTCTCAGAGTTCCTGAAATTTTACCAGTACCTACCAATCAGCTGTAAGTATTCTAGAAATCTAGACCTACAGTCCCAAAATATTGATTATAAATGTTTGTTTTCATTTAAGAAGGGTTGGTTGCAATTTGAAAGTGATCATAATCTCTTTCTAAAAGCAGAAAGGGGATATGATACAGAAATGATGGAAATAAATTAGATCATTATGATAGGAAAAAAGAGTAGATTATGGAATATTTAATCCCCTCAAACAATTGTTAAACTCTAAATATTTTACATTGGAATGAATTTTACTTTATTTATATAAATTTAATGTTACTTTTGTAATAATGTATGTATACTACTACTATTTCTTAAGGCAATTTTTATGCAACTCAATAATAAATGTAATGTATAATTAAGCAATACAGATCAGTATTCATCTGTAATAGTCAAATTTATAGTCTTGTCAGTTAGATGTTCTAGGTATACAAACATGTATTTTAAATAGATAGGTAATCTTCCAAACATTCAAAGAACTACAAAATATGACATTATAAATGTTTTAATAATTTAAGCTTTTCATGAAAGTGAGATATGTCTGTCCTGGCAGAACCAATCTACTTCAGAATAGATGATGAACATCAAAGAAACTGTATGGAGTATTTTTTTGTTTTTGTATTTTAATAAATAAAGCTAGTAATGTGGTCAATGAAATGGCCTTTGCTTCAATTGCTGTCAGTCTCTGTAAAACCTGGGTCATGATAATGTAACAAGTGGTAATTGCCAAACTTTGCCAAGACAAGGTAGGAAGTCTTTCAGAATTCTCTGCTTCACACTAAAGTCTGCAAAATATTCCAGGACTGTATGCCAAAGATGGATTCCCCATCATTGCAGAGGATCTTTGGGTGACTGTTGATATAGCCTGATGTCCCTGTTTTTAAGTAATATTTCATCCTTCTCGGATTTGATGGAGTTGGAGAATAAGTAGTTATAAATAAATATTTCTTAGTTATAACGGAAAGAAAATTAGATACAAAACTTTAGACTAAGATAAGTTAGATAATAATTTTATCTACTTTTGCCAAACGCAAAGGGATTGGGTATTGGTACTGTAATTCTTAATAATTTTTCCATTTTATATAGCTTTACTATGCTAATGCTAAAACCTTCCTATTAATTTAGACAAAAAAGAGGGAAATGTTGTGGAATATTTCTATACCCTGTGTAAATTATGTTCTGATTGGTTTAATAAAGAAGCGTATTGACCAATACCCCAGCTGGATGAGGTTAGGTAGAAAACTAAACTACAGAGGGGAAGAAGAAGGGCACAGTTGACAGACGCAACTGAGATGCCCAAGGAGCAAGGTGCTGGAGGACAGGTAAAGCCACAGGACTTGTGACAATACAAAGATTAATAAAAATGGGTTAATTTAAATGTAAAAGTGAGAAATCAAACCAAAATTATTCAAAAAAGAATTTGGAGGATATTTTATACTTATTCAGGTAAAAATCCACCACGATGACATTTCAATTCTTGACATTTATTCTCCAAATGCAACAGCACTCATATTTGTAAGAGAAACATGACTAACACTTAAATCAAATGCCAAATCCCAAACATTTATACTGGGACACTTCAGAGGCTCATTCCTACAAATGGACATGCCATCCAGAAGAAAATTAAACAGATAAATAATGGAATTATCAAACATTATGGTGCAAATGACCAGGACATAAACCTATAGTACATTTCACCCAAACACAAAGGAGTTATACGTGTTTCCCAATCCCTAATAGAACCTTCTCCAAAATTGATCATATACTCAGTCACAAATCAAGTATCCACACATCAAAAAAATTGAAATAACCCACTATATACTATGAGACCACTGTGAGTAAAATTTGCATTTCAAAAGCAACAGACACTATAAAAAGCCTATAAAATCATGAAAACTGAAAAACTCCCAACTGAATTAACAATAAGTCAAGAAAGAAATAAAGTTATTAAACACTTCTTAGAATTCAATTAAAATTATTCCATGACCTACTGAATCTAATGGGACACAATTAAAGCTATGTTAAGAGAAGCCGCATAGCACTAAGAACCTGATACAGAAAATCTGGTATATTTATATAATGGAGTATTACTCAGCTGTTAAAAACAATGACATCATTAAATTTGAAGACAAACTGATGGATGTAGAACAGATAGTCATGATTAAGGCAATTCTGACACAGAAATACAAGAATGGTATGTACTCAATCATAAGTGACTATTACGTAGAAAGTAAAGGAGAACCAAGCTACAACTGACAGACCAAGAGAAACTAAATAACTAGGTATGCCCAAGGGGGTATGCATGAGACTCACTGTGAGAAAGTAAAATGAACATTGCTAGTGGATGGAGGAGGGACTTAGAAAGGAGAATGAGGATGGGAACAGGAGGGATCATGTGGGTGGAGGATGGGTTGAGAGAGAATTAGGAGAGACAATGGGATATGGAGCATCACTGGGATGAGATGGAAACCTAGAGCAATGGAAACACTCAGGAATCTATGAGGGTGACCTAGTAACATAGACTATGTCAGCTGATCTAGCCATCTCCTGTAACCAGGCAAGATTTCCTGTGGAAGGACTGGGACACCAGCCCAGCCACAAAGCCTTCAACCTACAATCTGTCCTGCTGACAAAAGTTGCTTGGGTAAAGATGTGGCAGAAATTGGGGGAATGAACAAGTAATGACTGGCAGAGCACAGACCCATATCCTGAGAGGGACTCCCCTCTGTGGGCTAGCACCCAGAGGCAGTATACCCCAGAGATTTAGGATAGCAAAAATGTGAATGGCAAAGGAAGTCAATGAAATGATATACTGCTTTTCTCATAGATTGATGTCTAGTACAACTGTTCATCACATAGGCTTCACCACAAAGCAACTGATGGAAAAATATGCAGATACTACAGCCAAACATTAGGTGGAGCTCACAAATATCCTTCAGAACAGGGCAAGGCTGGAGTGTAGGGCCCAGTGATATCAAAGTCACCAAAAGAAAATCCACAGAATCAACTAACCTGGGCTCATAGGGGCTCATAGACAGAACAAACAACAGTGGACCTCCATGAGACTGATATAGGTGTTGTGCATATATATTACAGTTATGTAACTTAGTGTTCATGTGAAACTCCTAATAATGAGAGCAGGGGGAGTCTCTGACTCTTGTAATTCCGTTCAACACCCTTTTCTGATACCAGATTACCTCATCCAGCCTTAATAGAAAAGGAAGAGACTAATCACCTGGCTATTTGATATACCATGGCTACCTGAAATCATTGGGAGGCCCACCAGTATCTAAAGAGTAACAGTGGAGGGGAATGGAGTGGGTGGGAGTAGTGTTGGAGGAAGTAGGAAGAGGGGAGTGAGGGAAATTTTGGTTTGGATGAAAAAACAAAAATAAATAAATAAATAAACCAAAAATAAATCATGAATATAACTCTCTAACCTAAAGAAGGAAATGCCTATCAAAGTAAAAAAATATGAGGAACCCAAAATAGACAACAGAAAAAAACAGACAATCAGGAAAAAAAGTTCATTCAGCTCATAATCATAATGAAAGAACTGAACATGGAGAACAAGTTATGGATGGATAGTCAAGGCCTGGAATGGGATAATCAAATGAGAAGGGAGGAGAGGGACTTGAAGGAGGGAGGGAATATGAGGAGTGACAGCTACAATTAAGGAATACACCAGTGAATGTATGAAAACCTAGTACAATACATCTTCTTAAAATATATACACATATGATTATCATCTAAATAATATTACCAAATAATGGGGGAGATCGTTTTCCAAATGACCATCTCTTGTCTGGTATTGGGTTACACCTAATAAGTTCTTGGCCAAAGGGATTCCACAGGACCCCTAACACAAGCCTTTGCCAAGACTATAGGTTGCTCTCCACAAACTGACAGCAAGGACTCATTGCTGAAGACAACACCTTTATCACTCATCAACCATGGAAATGCTGGTGATTACATACAGCTTTAAGCTCCGCATTCCATCATCATTATTAAAAGATGGTACTATGCATACTATCTAAAGAGAAATGCAAACGTTAATCTAGCCACAAATACTTTGATCTACAATTTTGTCCTGAGAGATATGCTAGAGTAATGTTTGCACAAAGCTCATGGGAGGAAATAACCAATAATTTATTTTACTTAAGGCCCACTTCATGAGATGGAATCCATACCTGACACTGCTTTGCTGACCAGAGGTTAGATAGCCTGGGGACCTAGTGTAAAGGAAACTAATACTGATCTAACAATTTAGTGACAAAATGACTCCTAACGATATACTGCTATGCTCAGATTTGTGCCTTGTTCAGCCATCATCAGAGAAGCTTTCTCCTGAAGCTGGCAAGAACAAATAAGAGACCCTCAGACAGACATTACACAGAGTGAATACTTTTGAACAAATCAGTTCTTAATGGTATGTTTCCACTAAATCCCTCCCTCTATAGCTCAGAGAACTCCTACTCAGAAGAAGAAAGTGTAAGAGCCAGAGAGGAGGGAGGACATGAAGAAAACAAGGCCCTCCACATCAGCACGAGAAAAACACATTGAAGCCACATTCTGCAGCATGCTGCACTGTGCTCCATGTCTGTACCAGTTCTCTACTTATAAATTAGAGTTTCTAGTTTCATGGTTTTATGGGCTTCCCAATTGATCAAACATAGAGATCACTGATTTTTGTGCCATTTCTTGTGATGCTTTTGTTCTGGTGATTTGTCTTGTCCAACTCTAAGATGAAAGTATTGTTTCATCATATTGTACCTTATTTTGTTATAATTTCTAAAAATGAATGAATGAAAGAATGAGTGAATGAATGAATGAAAATCTAGCCACTGGGGTAAAGGTTAACACCTGAACTGTCATTTATACCTGCTGAGAGAGGGAAAATCATGTTTCTGCAGTGCAGTGACCCTGTATATATCAACCACTCTAGGGCAGTCTTCATGTTCAGGAGTAATTGACTGACATATAATAGACTCCATAGTTTTGTGTGTGTGTGTGGGGGGGTGCTCACATTTGGTTACACTTTGGTGTTTTACTTTTGTTCCTTTTTTTTATTAGTATTAGAAATTTTCTATTCATTTTACATACTGACCACAGATCCCTTTCCTTACCTTCCTCTGACCCCCATAGCCTTCCCCCTCAACCCACATCCCCATTTCCGTCTCCTCCAATGTGAGACCTACGATGGAGAGTCAGCAGAGCCTGATATACTCAGTTGAAGCAGGTCCAAGCCCCTACTCTGCTGTGGATATCTATTGCTCTGTATAAATAAAAACCGATTGGCTGGTGGCGAGGCAGGAAGTATAGGTGGGACTAACAGAGAGGAGAAAAGAGGAAACAGGAAGGCAGAGGAGAGACTGCCTGGAGCCGCAGCCAGGACAAGGAAGATGTAAAGTACCGGTAAGCCATGAGCCACATGGCAAAGTAAAGATTAATATAAATGGGCTAAATATAAGAGTAAGAGCTAGACAATGATAGGCCTGAGCTAACAGCCAAGCAGTTTAAATAATGTAAGAGTCTGTGTGTTAATTTTATAAGTGGGCTCTGGGACTGGCAGGACTTGGCGGCGGGAGCTGGAGAGAAATTCTCCAGTAACACTACTCCTGCACCAAGGTTGTGTATGTTGTCCCACCCTAGGATGTGTGAACTCTCCAAAGCCTGCTATGCACAGGGATGGTCCCTGATCCCACTGTCAGGGGGCCCATATAGCAGAGCAAACTACTCAACTCTCTTGCCTGTGCAGAGGGCCTAGTCCAGTCTCAAAGTGTTTTTCTCTTTTGCTATTGTTTTCATTTGGGAAATTTTTTTTAACAAGGAATTTAAAGTTGGATGTGTAAGGAAGGGGAGACGATTTGGAAAGAATTGTGTAAGGGAAAGAATCTGATCAAAATATATTTAAATTGCCATGTGTGGTGGTGCTCGACATTAATCCCAGCACTCAGGAGGCAGAGGCAGGCAGATTTCTGCATGTTCAAGGCAAGGCTTGGCTACAAATTGAATTCCAGGACAGGCTCCAAAATAATATATAATTAATAATTGTTTTAAACAATAAAATATATAATAAGAGAAAATAAAATCAACAAAAAAGTTACAACTATCAGCAGCCTTTGTCATCACTAGAATCTACTTCTATAAGGTTAGCAGTGGCTGTAAGACTGCTTCTCCTTAACTAAATTTTTGAAGAATTCTGAAGCTGGACAAGTATTTTTTCTGACAGACTGCTTGCTCAGGACAATTTTGTTTTGCTCAATAAAAAGTACAATTGATATCTTTATCATTGATTATAAGTGTGTAAATGATGGTTGCATTTCACATATAACCTTCAAACTACTTAAATTTTTGAATTGCTAATCAAATGATAATACTTTCTTACTTATATGCTTGGTTTCATTATTATGTGCCCATCATTAGAGGGAAGATTTTTTTTAATTACATGAAAATAAATTAGACAAATGAACTTCAAAATTATTTTCCTGAGTAGTCTTTTGAAACAAGGTCTCTTGTACCCATGGTTGGCCTCAAACACACCAGACAACCAAGGATGGCCTGTGGTTCTTAGTCAGTCACTACCTCTCAGTGCAAGGTTTACAATTATGTGACACCCTGCCAAGATATGGGTTTTTTTATGTTTAAAGTAAGAGATATTTGTGACATGCACGTATTACTTAAAAATATTTATGACTTTCAGTGGGACATTTCAATGAAATGAAACCTGCAAAATAACATAAGGGTATGGCCTATCAGAGTATTTAGATATATTTCATTACTTAGTGTTGAAACATTTTAGATATTCTCTTCTAAGAGTATTGAAATTTCCAGTGTCTCCTAGCTAACCATGCAGAAACCCTCAGTACTTCAGAGCACAGGACACCTTCCTCCCTGAAAGATTGCATGCCTTTTTCCCCTCTTCTTTTCATCAAAGGGAGATGGCATACATTTCGTCACACCAGTGGTGTGACACTGTTTACCCCTTCCCCACTATCACTGGGTTATCAACTGTATCAAAATTGTTGCATAGACAGAATTGAAACACCACTAGAACAAGTTTGAGCTACCCCAACCTCCTTCAGGGTTAAGTAGGGTGACTAGGAGGCTGGAGAGTAAATGACAGATGCACCTTAATAAAGGAAATAGGGTATAATATCACATTTAGTGATTCTTCATGACCCTACCAGTGATAGAGTAGGTGGAAAAGGGATACTGAACAATGTGGGGTGCTGCATGGGCTGAATTGCTAAAGGAATTTATGATTGCTGTAAGAATGACAGTTACCTTTTTCATGTCTTCATAGCTGAGTAACAGGAAGTTGTCATTTCCTCTCATAGACAGCCAGCCACGGGTGTGCTCAAACCATGATCCATATGGCACTGTGTGAAAGGGGAAGGAAATTATTGATTACAAAGAATAAAATTGAGGTCTGCCTGTTATTATTCACTTTCCACAAATGGCAGACACTTTACTAAGAAAAACAAAACCAGTATTTACAGCATTTAATGTGATATTTTATATAGCCATGTCAGAGGAGCAGTAGGCAGCAACTGAAGATCAGTAGGTTAGTCCACCAGGAAGGAAAGTTCTAATGGGTGAATCTCAGATAGGTAAGGCCCCAAAGGCTTTGGCTCTAGAATGTCTTTTGCTAATGTTGCCCCTTAACATTTTTGCCACTGTTATTTTCCTATGGTATCTAGCATGGTGTGAATGCATGTGGGAAGATCCCCACTTCCCTTAATTTATTATGACTATCTCCAGGAAATATCCCATTCTACTGGGCATTTTAATTTGTGGATTATTATAAAAATGATTCCCTCCTAAGCTATTCTGTTTAGAGCAATGATTTTATACAAAATAATAGTGTTGGTTTAAACGGCATTTTGGTTATTTGGGTTCTTTAATAAATGTAGTAATTGAATATGATAGAGTTTAGTTGAGTGTAGAAACTAATAAAGTCAAAAGCAAGGTATGGTGTTTCCCCTGCCCATGATAAAGCATGGACTGCAGAGGATAGAAAATAAGAACAAGGAAATTACACATACCTAGTTTCTTTTGAGGATCCATATGGATTGTGGTTTAGATTAATGATTAAGAAAAACATTTGTGTTGTAGAATATTTTTAAAAGTATGTTACTTTTTTATGCTGAATTTGTTTAACTCTGTGAAATTGTGTTATTGCACCTTTCTAAACACCTGATGGTCTAATAAAGATGTGAAGCCAATAGTGAGGCACGAGAAAGGACAGAAGGGGCTGGCAGGCAGAGAACATATAGAAGAATTCTGGGAGTAAAAAAGATCAATGAATGAGAAAGAAATAGAAAGACATCAGAGTCAGCCAACCAGATACACAGCCAGTGCCAGTAGGAGTAAGAATAAGAGTAAGATTTACAGATGTAAGAGAATGGGAAAATCCCAGAGGCAAAAGGTAGATGAGTTAATTGAAGTTAAGGAAAGAGGGCAAGAAACAAGTCAAACTAAGCCCAGGTGTTTACAAGTAAGAATAAGCCTCCTTGTGCGATACATTTGGAAGCTGAGTGGTAGACCACCCAAAAGAGGAAAAATGAACAACAACACAATTGTGTCCCAAAAGTTAAGCTAGCTCAAGTTCTTTTAATCTTATTTTTAAGAGATGTGACATGGGCTTCAGTGTGCATCATAGCTGAAACAAAGCTTTCAATGTGACTTGCAGATAAGATAAGATATTTTTGTTAATAACTTTGAGGTGAAAAACCTGTGGAAAACATCTAAAGCTTAGAAAGGCACATAGTTGAGTGAGGGACTCATTGAGGTCAAGAAACACAAACAACGCAGCCTAGTTATTATTTGTGGATGGATATTTCTTGTTAGGATGGTTTGGCAATCCAAGATGATGATTAATTCCTTAATTCCTTAAATCCTGATAATTAATTCAAAGACAGAGATTAATTAATGCCCAATTTGCCCTATGCTTCCTGATACAAAAAAAGCTATTGATGAAGGAATACACAATCTGAGTATTTAAAAAACAGAAGACTGATTGTTTTTCATATATAATAACTTAGGTTTGTGACTCTTTTAAGATTATTTATAAGATTACCATTTGAGATAAGTAATAAATCATTGATCTTTCCTTTGTAACCACAAAATTTAGCCTGGCTGTAAAAGAATGGCTGAGAAATACATATTACTTGTTTATATTCTTTTAATCTATACCAAGTTGCTTGGATATGAATGTATGTGGGTTCTTCGGATAATTTGTTTTACATCCATAATGTGTAGGATGTTTAAACATTTGAGGGAAATTGGAAATCATGTTTTCTAACTGTATTCATTGTAATCATGCACTTGAAAAATAGACGTTTTTTTGTAAGTTTTATATTGCCTGCGAGATTTTGTTCAGATATATAAACCTTAAGAGAAACATAGAGAAAATGATGGAGAAGTATAAATGTTTGTGCATATTTCCTCCTTTTTGTTGGCCCCAGAGAGTTAAATTTTGTCCTCTCTCTCACCCCAGCAAATTAAATTTTACACCCTCTGATAGAAAATTCAAGTTAAGTGATTAGTTTGCCGACTCCATGGCTTCCCCTTCAATCCTTGAGCTCCTGAAGGCTGGTCATCATTTCAATGATACCATTTACCACACACACACAGTTAGTAAGCAGATAAAATCCAGTTCATTAGTGAACTCATCACCTCACAGATTTACTACTGATGCCATGAGGAGACATCCTATTAACAAGTAGCAGTAACAAAGGCATGAGTTGGTAAAATGTGATCACCACAGTATAGGAAGCCAGAGGATTCTGAGCATTTCCAGGTTGGGACTTTTTATTACCATCATGTCTGAAGAACACTATTAACTCCTTCTGAGGGATATCTCTTTCCACTAACATTCATCTCTCAGGTTCCACAACTTGTGGATAGTGACTCCTTAAGACCAAAGACACCAAAACATAGACAGCTAGAGATGCTCAAGACATAGTCTTCCATACTCAACCCAATGCTTCATTTACATTCCTAGTACTATTTTAATGTGTTTTCACTAGTCAGAGTGTCCTGACTGTTCCTCATCTAGTTGTGCTGTCTCTTCATGCCTCACCCGCCATTGCAGGCTTGTATTGTTCCCCATTATCTCAAGAACCAACTGAATTAGTCAGGAGAGAAGGTAGAGACTTAAGCCAGTGCCAGAGTAGTAGGATACATGAATTCAATGAATCTAAGATTTGATTGAAACCTGGTGGTGTTAAATGATCTACAGAGAATGTGTAGATATAAAGTGAGTTGCATAATATATGAGAGAATTAAGTCACTTAAAGAGATTGAAAGCTCGGCTCATGTGATAGCTCAATGGAAATCAACTGCCTTGTATGTCACAAGACCTGAGTTTGGATCCTCAAAAACCATTCAAACATGTGATGCAGCCTGTTTTATTAAACCTAGTACCCCTTCTATGACATGAGAGGTGGCGACAGGAGATTGCCTACATGCTTAGGACCTGCCAATTTGCCACACACAGGGATGTACAAGAAGAAGGAGATTGTCTCAAACAAGGTAGAAATTAAGGTTCAACACCTGATATTATCATCTGTCTTTAGCATAAGAACACCTACATTTTCACATTTGCATGCGCTTCATCATAAACACTAATACATACATGCATAAAAAGAAAAGCTAGAAGCCCAAGTGAAATGTTGTGTCACACATATGTAATGCCAAAATTAAGAAGGGAGAGCCCGCCGGGCGGTGGTGGCTCACGCCTTTAATCCCAGCACTCGGGAGGCAGAGCCAGGCGGATCTCTGTGAGTTCGAGGCCAGCCTGGACTACCAAGTGAGTTCCAGGAGAGGCGTAAAGCTACACAGAGAAACCCTGTCTCGAAAAACAAAAAAAAAACAAAAAAAAAACAAAAAAAAAAAAAAGAAGGGAGAGCCCAAAGACCAGGGATTCAATGTAATTTTCAATTACATGATGAATTTCTTGTCAACTTGGGATACAACAGATTCTGTCTCAAAACCAAAAAAACCAAAAGCATGTTAGTGAGTGCACACCAAAAATAAGCCAGTGAGAAACACTGATAATAATTAATAGCAGTTCTGCTTTGGAAGTTGTTTTAAAAGGTATTTGTTTGGGGACATGAATTACAAAGTGTACGCCAACAAGGCTGTGGTTAGAAGATTTCCTGTGTCCTGACCTGCTGGCAGTAGGGACACATCTCTCCCATTCGCATCTCCCAAGTAAACACACAGAAGCTTATATTAATTATAACTGCATGGTTATGGCTCAAACTTTTTGCTAGCTATTTTTTATATCTTAAATTATCCCATAACTATTAATTTGTGTATCTCCACAGGTTCTGTGGCTTTAACTACATCCCATTACATGTTGCTCCTAGGGTGGCTCACTGGCATCTCTTCTCTCCCTTCTTCCTGTCTCTTTTAATTTCCAGCCTGCCTCTAAGCTGCCTTGTTATAGGTCAAATGGCTTTATTTATCAACCAATCAAAGCAACACATATTCACAGCATACAGAATGACATTTCCCATCTTCTGTCTAAACAAAAGGAAGGTTTTAACTTTAACCTATTAAAATTATGAATAACAAATGAGTTATCAAGCAATAATTACAGTTACAATATCTAGTCTATTTGTATTTTGTAAAATTAAAGAAAATATTCTATCTGTCCTACATTTGTGAGTCTAAGTTTTCATATGTAATTTGTCTTTTATCATAACCAAGGAAAATTATAATTAGAACTATCTTGTCTTCAACTACATCAAAGACCCCAGAAGGATATATTATTTAAGTAAACAAGAAATACATTGTATGCAACTTCCAAAAATCTAGAATGACAGAGAGAGCTGGCTACCTGGACAGTTACATGCAACATTAGGGCATCCTTATTCAGTCTATAAGCCTAGTGTCTCTCAGTTGCTTCTTTGTGTCCTGTGGAATGTCTGACAGTCTCATCCGTTAAGTAGAAACCTGAAGAACCATCTTATTTTGAAAAGTTCAGTGGTCACCTTTTATGGGTCCTGGATGTCCACTTTATACAACATATTTTCTAACAGTCAAGGCAAGGACAATTTTTTTTGTGCAGTGACTAACTTTTGCAGCAAAGAAAGCAAACTTCATAATGAGTTTCTTCAAGGCCCATTATCTTCTCTGAAGTAGATTGGTGCTGCCAGGAGCAGACATGTCTCAATGTCCAGAAAGTCAAAGTTCTTAAAACATTTTAAATGCCATATTCTGTAGGTCTTTGAACTGTATGAAGATTACATGCATAATTGAAATATATCTATGTATATCTAGACAACTTAACTAAAATGACTACAAGTTTGATTATCATAGATGATTAACTATGAATATGTATTTCTTAATGATACATTACAACTTTAAATGAGTTGCACAAACAAAATACTTCCAAAAAGAGTATAAATATACATACAGCATAACAAAATTTATTTTAAATTTGTATCAATAAACTAAAATCTATAGCAATGTAAAACATTTTTAAACAATTATCTACCCTTTCAGCCTATCTTAACTATAACATTCTCTTTTCCTCTTTAGAAAGAAATTGCATTTATAATCAACCTGCTTTAAACAAAAATAAACATTTATAAACAATATTTTGGGAATTTGGGAGTAGCTTCTTATACTATCCATGCTGGTTGAGGGTGCTGGTAATCTTAGGGGAATCCTGAGAAAATTTGAGATAATGTTCAAGTCCTGGGAAGCCTGGTTATAACCTTTCTTGATAGGTACCATCTGTTAAGGTTCAAGATGTCTAGCTTGATCAAATTTGAACCCTCTTAATATGGAACAAATCCATAGCCTCTTAGTTTCTTTGGAAACAAAAGCAGAGCCTCATTTCCAAAGCAATGTATCCTTAGATCCAAATTTTGAAGTCAAAATACCTTTAAAATACATATATTGGTTTAACTTAGACTCCCATATAATCAAATGTCTTTCTGCAGTTAAAAATCCCAATGACAATATAATCCAAATTCTGTGTATGATTTCCATGTTTATGTGGCTCACTTTTTATATTACTTTTACTGTCTCTTTAAAGACTTTACTTTTTAAAACTTTTTATTTTATATAAATCTATATTCCTTCATTTCTCTTCCAAGCCTATATTTATTTTTACACTCACTGTAATCTCTTTAGGGTTTATCACATTTGAATCTGTCTCATTGTGAATTTATTGCTTTAAACTGCAGTGGCTAGTACTGAATTGTCAGACTCTGCCTACCTCAGCTTTTCAACAGGGTGGAGATAATTCACCACTGTCTCTGGGAGCCATGCTCTCCACTGACTCCAGGAGGCCATGGGTCTGTGCTTCCATCCAGAAGTGTGTAGCCCAAAGCCTCTTCCTTTTTTCTTTTGTGTGTACTAGCAAAAACTAAATCCACCGTGCAGCATGAAGATGCCTCTGTATACTCTGGGGGGAATCTGCCATGTTACTGGTCAAGCCCACATGCCACCAACCTGCCATACTCAAGCCCTCAGGCAGCAGTTGGCCACACAGACACACTAGGAAGCTGTTTTCACCTCCTTTTAGAATCCTTTTTTTAAAAAGCTTTCTCAAGTTTTGGGTGGAAACTCTTGCCACATGTTGGGCACCAAATGTAGCTTGAAGTTTTCCTACAGCCGCTCAGACACAATTTAAACACACAGAGGCTTATATTAATTATAACTGCAAGGTCATGGCTCAAGTTTTTTTTCTAGGTAGATAATTAAATTATCCCATAAATATTAATCTACATATCTTTACATGTTCTGTGGCTTTACCTGCGTCCCAACACATGTTGCTCCTTGGACAGTTTGCTGGCATCTCTACCTGTCTCTCTCTTTGTACTTCCTGCCTGCTTCTAATCTGCCTTGCCATAGGCCAAATAGCTTTATTAATCAACCAGTTGGAGCAACACATATTCACAGCATACAGAAAGACATTTCCCCCATTACAAAGCTGTCCTCAATCTTGGTACATAAACAAAGATGGCCTTGAATTTTTGATCTATTCATCTCCACCCAATTAATACTTACATCATCCTACTCGTATGTAAATTTATTATTTGTTACATTTGAATAGAAAGGTGTCAATTTTGAGACCTAGTGGCTGTACCCACAACAAACAACCACAAAATTTTAGTGTCAGTGGTGAGTAATATTCAATAACCAGTCAAGTGTGTTCTTGCCACCTGGAAAACTTCCAGAGGAAGTCTGAAAGCTCCAGTTACAAATATGTAAAGCATGACATCTCATAATATGACAGAAAGGAAGATTACCATCAATAAAGCAACCTGTTGAGTGAAATCAAATGAAGGTATGTATCAAGGTTATATTATCACATTAATAATTACATTAATGACCAGAGTGAGGTACATAAGTAAACTGGTAGAGAGAGAGGGGAGGTGTAGGGGAAGAGGAGAGAGAGAGAGAGCAGTAAAAGGAGAAAGAGAATGGGGATTTTAAACATGTATATGTGGATAAAATACAAATCTCTAGAAACTTGTGGATAAAGAAATAAATTTTCAATTGTTTATTGTATTTTTATTTTTGTACGTTTATATGTTCTTATGTGAGTACAAGTCTGTGTGTGTGTGTGTGTGTGTGTGTGTGTGTGTGTGTGTGTGTCTACAGAGGTGAGAGTGTTGGTTTCCTCTGAAGCTAGAGTTACAGGAAGTAGTGAGCAATTCTGTGAGGGCTCTGGGAAACAAAGCACCTTCTTCTAAAAAGCATTAAGTTCTTTTGGCCAGAGCCGTCTGTCAAACTCCTATGATAATATAATTTTAAAGAATAAGTTATATTGTAAAATGAAAAGTATAAAGTAGCACAAAATGATCTTCACAACAAATACATTGTAAATGAATTAACTAGTGATACAAAAAGGAATGGTGTGGTAATGACATGACAATGGGTAAAATGCTTGTCATATAAACCTAATGACCAGACTTCAGTCTCTGTAAACCGTATAAATTAGAAATGGACAACTGACTCCACAAGGTTTTTCTCAGGTTCTTCCAAATGTTCTGTGAGAGGTGTATACTCACACAGACACTTATGCACACATGTACACTAGATCACAATAAATAAGAAAAATTTAAAAGAAAAATATATCACGGTGTGAAGGCAAGGTAAAAGATGTGTGACAATTCAATAAGAAACAAAGATAATACAAGAAGAAGATATGAGTGGGAATTCCAAGATATTTGTCACTCTATGGAAAAAAAAAATTTAAGTGATGTTACATTAAAATTACCTACTGTTAACTTGCCAAAACCTATATCTGCTTTGGAACAGATATTTAATGAGGAATTATCTAGATCACATAAGCCTGTGGGTATATCAATGAAAGATTATCCTGATTGTTAACTAATGACGTAAAAGGTGAAGAATTATTGTGGCAGCCCCATTCTCTACTCAGGTGGGTTCAGGAAAGCATAAAGTAAGAGAATATTAACTGAAGGCAAGAAAGCAAGAGCAAACATATTTATTGTCTCTCTACTCTTGTCTGTGAATACACTGCCTTAATTACCTGCCTAGGCTTCTCATCAAAATAAACTGTAACTTGGAGTTGTAAAATAGATTAACACTTTTTTCTCTAGGTTGCTTTTTGTTCAAACAGATGCCAGTTAAGATAAAGGAGGAATTTAGAACACCATATATACAAGACCACAAAGTATGTTTTCCTCATAAAATTATAGTTGAAGAAAGTACATTGAAACTGGCAAGGGAGAAACACCAAGTCAAATGTAAAGGAAATTCTGTCAGAATAACAGATTTTTCAACTGAGATTTTTAAAATGCAGGAGGGCCTGGGACTGTATTTCAAGTTCTAAAGACAACCAATGACAACTCAGACTACTGTACCCATCAAAACTGCTTGTCATAAATAAAGGAGAAAAAATTATGCTAAAAATATGAAAATGAATTTATGACCATCAAAACAGCTCTACAGAATATACTTATAGGAATCTTTTCCAGTAAAGAGAAAAAATGAATCCACAAGGCTGCAAAAAGCAAAAGTTAACTTCAGTTTTTAAGTTGACTCAACCTAGAATTATCTGAGAGAGTCTCATTTAAGAGTTTGTATAGATCAGATTGGCTGGTGACAAAGTATTTGAGTTGTTGTCCTGACTGATGATTGGTGTGTTGGAGCCTACAGCATAGGTAGCTGTGACTGGATTTTATGAGAAAGACAACTCAGCATAAGACACTAAAACAAGTTAACATGCAGATTAGTAAAATGGTTTCTGCTTCAGTTCCTTCTGGAGATATTGCTCTGACTTCTCCCATAGATACATTATAATCTGAAAGTTTAAGCCAGATAAACAACTTCTTCCCATACATTGCTTCTGGCAAGAGTGTTTTTATCACAGAGACCATAAAGCAAACTAGACCAATAGTTAAATAAGAAAACAACTCAGTCATCTTGGTTAAATCATCAAAATGAGAGGAATCAACAAACATCTTTCACTATTGTAGTTGAAGTGCTGTGGGATGTCTTGTATGCTGTGAATATATGCTGCTAGAATTGATTGATTGATAAATAAAACACTGATTGGCCAGTAGCCAGGCAGGAAGGATAGTGTAGGCGGGACAAGGAATGAGGAGAACGCTGGGTGGAAGAAGGCTGAGTCAGAGAGATGCTGCCAGCCTGCCACGGGGAGCAGGATGTAAAGTACCGGTAAGCCACAAGCCACATGGCAAGGTATAGATTTATAGAAATGGGTTAATTTAAAATATAAGAACAGTTAGCAAGAAGCCTGAGCCATTAGGCCATACAGTTTGTAAATAATATAAGTTTCTGTGTGTTTACTTGGGGGACACTAGTGGGAGAGGTTTGCCCTGACTACTGGCAGGACGGGACACAAGAAAACTCCAGCTACAGGCTAGTAACTGAATATTAATGGTGCCAATTCCTTAATCAAAAGAAACAGTGTAGGACGTTGGATTAAAGTCCTACACTTTAGGATGTTTATATTTGTTGTAGGCCATCATATAAGACAGCTATAAACTTACAATGAAATAATGGAAAAAAGAGATTCTGGAAAAATGATGCTATAAAACAGGGATATGTTGTTGATCAAATATGACATAATAGACTTGAAATCTATTGAGCAATGATATACATTACTTCCTACTGCTTAAGGGAACAATTCATGGGGAGAACTGTACAATTACAAAGACAGGTTCACCCAGTTATGCACAGAAAATACTACTAGATGTAAAGATATAAGCAAGCATCACAGTACTTTCATTTCCAATAGTTAACACTTCATCCCAATAGAAAATAAATAGAATTAACTGACATCACAGGTAAAATGGTCTTAAAAGACATCTATAGAATATTGTATCCAAAAACTGAAGAATACACCATGTTCTCATAAGTACATGGAACTTTCTGTAAAATAGATTTGTACAAGGTCAGAAAGAACACCTTAACAAACATAGGGGGATTAAAGTAATTCCTTATGTTCTACCCCAAAACTATAAAATGTCTGTAAATAAATAAGAAAAACTCCAGAACATAAACAAAATCATGGAGAGTAAACAACTTACAACGTAATGATGAATGAGTCCTTGATAAAATTAAGAATTGAAAGATGAAATGAAACAAAAATACCACAATATTCTTTAACCTATGGGATACAATGAAAATGCCCCAAGAGGGATGTTTAAGGTTCAAATTAACTACATTATAATGTCAAAGAGATTTCTAATGAATTAGCTAACGAATTACCCTGGGGCTTTGGAAAAGGAATACGTCAAACATCAAAATTAGTAGCTGGAAAGAAAACACGGACATTAAAAAATAGTTAGTGAAATGAAAACAGCAGGAGCAACCAAACAAATCCAGAGAGTCAATGAAATAGTTTGTTCCTTCAACATATAAATAATATTGACAAAACTTTTAATAAATATAGACATATTTCTAAATGGTTTTATTAAAGAAAAGCCATGAAGCCAAATATAGGGGTGAAAGCCTTAGAGAGATCAGGGAACTAGGGAAAGCCACCAGCCAACCTTAACTCACCAACTCTGCAGCTTCCATAGAGAATGACTTCCTATCTACCCAGTCTTATATTACTTGCTGTTTGTCAACTGATTGGTCTCCTAGCCCAGATACCTCACTTCCTCTTCCTACACAGCTCAGTCATTTTCTGTCTCTCTGGACAGACTTCCAGGCCTCTATGGTTGGTACTGGGATTAATGGCATGTGTCACCATGCTTGGCTCTGTTCTCTAGTGTGGCCTTGAACACACAACGACCCTGCTTGCTAAGTGATAGAATTAACGGCATGTTTTACCACTGCCAGACTTCTTTGTTTACTTAAAATGGCTTTCTATTTTCCCTGATCTCAGGGCAAACTTTAGTTATTGATGCAAAAGTAAAATGTGACCACATTTGAGCACAAATAAAATATCACCATGGATAAACTAAGAAAAGGAAGAGAAACAGCAAAAGATAACACAGTAAGTCATGAAAGGGAATAACTCATTATGACAAGCACCAGTGAATTCAAAGATTTATTAAAGTTTACATTAAAATCATTCCACTAAACCAGAAAATCTAAAATATATGGATTAATTTCTACATAGGTTAAAACTTATCTAAATAAAACTAAGATGATATTTTAAATTTTTAAATAGGTAGATGTAGGAACAAGGCTCAGAAGTTAAAAATATTTACTTTTCTTCTAGAGGGTCAGGATTCAATTTCCAGTACCTACATGATAGCTCACAATGCCATCTTCCCGCCTCTGTGGGCACAAGACACATATCCAAAACCACACATACATGCAGCAAAACCCTTCTACACATAAAATATAATAAACCTGTAAAATAGTCAGGCCTGACCCTGCCTCTCATCTGCCACCTCTGGAGCTAAGGGAAGGCATAGCAAATACTGTGGCTGAACAACTCAGCTACCACTGAAGCTCATATCCTCAGCTTTTAGTTGGCTCTCTCCAACATCTACTCTATGTATGAGCTGCTGGAGATGATGGAAAGAGCTGGTCCTGTGGAACCATAGCCACAGGATTTCCTTGATTTTGAGCAATAGTAGGATATCTGAGAGGAGTCTGGATGAGGGTCCACTGTTGATAGTGTAGCAGAAGCCAGAGGCCCTGAACCAGACCAGCCATTTCACCAGGCAGGCTACCTGGAAAACAGGACCCCAAGAAAGACACAGGGATCACCCAATGACAGATAAATGGAATGAGATCTACATGAACAGCCTGGACATGAGTGGGGGTAGTGAAGGGCGAGGGTCAAGGGAAAGAGAGCTTGGGTGAGTGGGAGATCCCAGCTGGATCAACAACAGAGAGGGAGAACAAGGAATAGGAGACCATGGTAAATGAAGACCACATGAGAATAGGAAGAAACAAAGTGCTAGAGAGGCCCACAGAAATCCACAAAGATACCCCCACAACAGACTGCTGGCAATGGTCGAGAGACAGTCCAAACTGACCTACTCTGGTGATGGGATGGCCAAACACCCTAATTGTCGTGCTAGAAACCTCATCCAACTACTGAGGGATCTGGATGCAGAGATCCATGACTAGGCCCCAGGTGGATCTCTGGGAGTCCAATTAGCGAGAATGAGGAGGGTTTATATGAGAGAGAATTGTTGAGACCAAGGTCGGATAAAGCACAGAGACAAATAGCCAAACAAACGGAAACACATGAAATATGAACCAATGGCTGAGGGGTCACCAACTGGATCAGGCCCTCTGAGTGGGTGAGACAGTTGATTGGCCTGATCTGTTTGGGAGGCATCCAGGCAGTGGCACCGGGTCCTGTGCTCATTGCATGAGTCGGCTGTTTGAAACCTGGGGCCTATGCAGGGTCCCTTGGCTCGGCCTGGGAGGAGGGGACTGGACCTACCTGGACTGAGTCCACCAGGTTGATCTCATTCTGTGGGGAAGGCTTTGCCCTGGAGGAGATTGGAATGGGGGGCGGGCTGGGGGGAAGGTGAGGGGGGAGGGAGGGGGGAGAACAAGGGAATCTGTGGCTGATATGTAGAACTGAATTGTATTGCAAAATCTTAACAGTGGCCATTTCTAATTGGAAAATGTAAAGTTGAACATTTATTTATCCTCTTTATCTTTCCTCTCTATTTCCTAAGTAGTCTATAATGTATGTGTTGGCTATATCTTCAAAAAAGTACAATATGATATGTGAAATTAAGTTAATTATAAAATAAAAATATTAAATAAATTTTTAAAAAGTACAATAAACAGTTAACTCCCAAAAAAAAAAAAAAAAAAAAAAAAAAAGCAAAATAAAAATTTTAAAAAAAAAGAACATTTGAAATTAAAGCTTTTGGGGTAAAAGGGTATGTGGTATGACACACAACAGCACCCAATGTAACTATAATGAACAAATATGTGGTGGGTAGATGGGGAATACAGAGGAGTGAACAGGTACAAGTATGCCAGAATTTGAGATGTGAGAGCTGTGACTGGTAAGAGAAAATTGCTGATGGATAGCAGAGCTTGTCATTTCCCCAGAGGGGTCAGTGAGATATTTGTTTTTTGTTTTCGTTTTTATTTTTTTTTCATTTTTTATTTCCTTTTGGGCGGCAGGATACAAGGTTGGAGGGTAGATATGAAAGGACAGGGCAATGAGTGGGACTGATATGCATGATGAGAAGTTCCCAAAGAATCAATAAAAATTATGTTATAGAAATATTCTAAGGCCTAAAACAACAACGAGTTTGCAAAAGTAATTAAAAAATCTCTAAACAAAGAGAAATGTTCAGACCAGTTGAATTTTTCCAGACCTTCAGACAACACAATGTAGTGGGTAGCCATTCCAGCATTGATCTGGAAGTTCCAACCCCCATTGAGACTGTCACGCCTACAAGGCGGGGCCAAGGGAGGCGCCTGGGGACCCGAGATCTGGATCGGCGCCTGCCTGCTCGGTTCTGGGACCCTGGATGGTGGAGGTGGACCAAGCAGAGCTCCAGAGAACACCGCTGGACTGTGATACACCTTCCCCAGACCCCGCGACCTACCTATGCCTTAATTTGTAAGTTATGCCATTAAATAAATCTCCTTTTAACTACGTGGAGTGGCCTTAATAATTTCACCAATAACACAAAGATTATTGAACTGTTACATAAAAGAAGGAAAATAAGGCTCATTACCAAAGTATTTTTGAAGTATCATCTTGATACAAAGAACAAAGAAATATTAAACAACAAAAAAATCATATAGACCAAGATCTATGATTCACATAGCTGCAATGTTTCTCAATAATATAGTTTGATAACATGTTCAGGAACTTATCAGAAGACAGTAAAATGGCTGAACAGGTAAAGTTGTTTATTTCCAAACCTGAAGACCTAAATCCACATGGTCAACCTGCACATTTGGATATATATGGACCCACACAATATGCATATATATGTACATGCACATCTACAAGTACACACACACACACACACACACACACACACACACACACAAACATACACTATATCAAAACAACCATTCATTATGATCAAGTTGACTTTATTCCAGAGTCTCAGTGATGGGCTGGTTCAATACCCAAACATCAATCAATATAAATTAAATATTATAAATGGACTCAAGAACAGAAAACGCATTGTAATCTGTGTAGATATAGAAAAGAATTTTTGATAAAATTTATCATCACCTCATGTATAAAATGCCAAAGAACTTAGAATAGAAGAAATATCTTTCAACATATTAGTGGACGTACATAGGAAAACTGTAGCTTACATTCCACTAGGTAGGGGGAAATCCAATACATTTCCAGTACAAGCAAGAAGAAAATGAACTGAATTCCTCCAGTCTTATTTAATAGAGTACCAAATTCTAAGATAGAAAAAAAAATAAATGAACAAAAAAAAAGCTGTACAAATAAAAAATCAAGTCAAAGTACCTACTCTTGAGTGATACAATTCTATCAGTGCAAGACTGAAAGTATTTAGCAGGGATCACTTAGATCTGATAAAGACTTTTAACAAAGCGACAGGGTACAAAATTATCAAACATAAACAGTTTTTCTCTATACCATTGATGAACAAATTGAGAAACAAATCAGAGATATCAGTCTATTACAAATGTCTAAAGAATACACCTCAGGGTAAATCTAAACAAGTTTGCTGGCTTCTAAAAATGTCCCATATAATGTTAAGGTTTGAATACTTGGTTCGAAGTTGGTGTATCTTATGGGAAGATCAGCAAGTATGAACTTGCTGGAGGAAATATGTCACTGGGGTGGGATTTAAGGTTTCAAGGACTAGCACTGTTTTGAGTGCTCTCCTTCTGCTTCCTGTTTGTGGGTTGAGGTGTGAGATCTCGGGTGTTACCCCCATGCCATGCCTGTCTCCCTGGTGCCATGCTTCCTGTAATGGTAATGATCAACACTTATCGCTCTGGAATCATAAGTTCCAAACAAAGCATTCCTTCAATAGGTTGCCTGGTTAATGGTGTTTTATCACAACAATAGAAAAGTAATGAATACACCCAGGAGGCAAAGCCCTCATTACTGAAATCCTCAACAAATTGAAGACAGAACCTTATGCATATATTAGAAGATGGAAAATGTTCCCATGGTCACAGACTAGAGAAATTCATGTTATGAAAATGCCCAAACTAACAAAAGCAATGAACAGACTCAATATAATACCAATCAAGATTTTAGTGTTATTCATAGAAATAAAAATTAGTAATCTTCAAATTATTGTGGAATGGTTGGATGCTCATTCTTAAATTCAACACTACAGAACTGTCTCTAATCCTCAGGGATCATTGCAGAAGAGGGAATGTAAATAATGTAGAAGCTGAAAAGAGAAAGAGAAGGGATGGAATGTGCTGACATGTGAGCATGACAGAACAAGTGTACTCAAGATCTTAAAACAACTGAAGCAGCTACAAAGATCATGCATAAGACTAGCCCAAAAATGAGGTATCATGGACTGATGAGGATACTCACTGGACACTACAACTTCACAATGAAATTATGAATACTGAATGATTCTGGGTAGTAGGAAGACACTGTCCTCAGTTGGGTCCATAGTGAGGTGCCAGCTAGGTTTCCATAGGTGGTCCAAACCCCACATTCCCACAGAAGATAAAAATCATGGTTAAATTAAATGGGTCACAAATAAAGAGATGTGAAAGTTATAAAAGATAACTGTAGGGAATGGGGGTTACTAAATGTGAGAGGGAGATAAGGGAGGGAAAAGGATTTCAATAAGCAGAATATAATTTATAAATCTTTGTAATTTCTAAGGAACAAATTCAATAATAAATTCATACAAAAGCACAAACAATTCCAGATAATAAAAGCATCTTGGAAAAAGATAGGACCTTATTTAAGTTATACTACAGAGATAGAGTAATGAAAACAGCAAAGTACTGACACCAAACAAACATGTGGATTAATTGAAATGAAAACCAAGACATAAGTTCACACAACTGCAGGCACTGTATTTTTGACAAAATATCAAAAACATGCATTGGAAGAAAAATCTTGGTATCTTCAGTACATGGCATTTTAGAAACTAGATTGCTGTGTGTAGAAGAATGAAGTTCAATCTTAATCCTTCATCACACACGCACACACACACACACATTCACACCAATTGTAAATGTATCAAGACCATCAAGAGAAGACACAACACTCTGACACAGTTGAGGAAAATACAGGAAGTGTACTTTGAGAGGTAATCACAGGTAAGGACTTTCTTAATGCTACTCATCTCACTCAGAAAATAAGGCAAATACTCAACAAGTGGGACCCCTTGAAATTAAAAGTTTTCTATCCACCAAAGGAAATCATTAACCATGTGAAGATTCAGCTAATAAAATGGAAGGAAGCTTTGCCAGTTATATGCTTCCAGACAATGTGTATCTAGTATCTAAAAAGAATTAAAGATAATAAAATATTTAATACAAACAAAGAAATGGATCAAAACTTGTGGTATGGAACTAGAAACCATACCATAAAAGAAAGAGAATGCCTCATATGAATTTTGAAAGTGTTCATCAACATTAGCTATCAAGGAAAGACAAATAAAAACTAAAAATTACTTAGGAGTCCATCTTATCTATGTCAGAATGGCCATTGTTATTTAAAAACTTATGCCAGAGCTGTAACACAGAGAAAATGCATCTCAGAAACAACAAAAAAGAAAAAAAAATAAATGTTTGAAGTGTATGTTGAAAATGTTTGAAAATAAAGATAACTCAAATATAAAGGGATGAGAAAGGAGTAGTTGCAAGTAATGGACAGGAGTGTTGAATGATAATATAGGCTTATATTTTTCTTGTTCTAAATTTCTCATGGATTTGGGGGTCTTGTGGTCCAAAATTGGGTGAAATATAAGCAATATTGAAAGTATAACATTTAATATGAAGTTTCCCATCTTCTCTTTTGGAAACCAATTCTAACTGTACATGAATTCATTAAATTGCATAGACTCTGAGTCTCAATAATTTTGGTGAATCTGGTTTTTATTTATGTACAAGTTGCTTTATAATAAAATTTAGTTGTTTTTTTTTTAATTTTCATAAAAATTGTGGGGAAAGAAAAACACTGTTGGGACTGAAAACTGCATAGCCAATACTTAAATCACTGTGGGAATCATTAACAAAGATGAAAACAGAAATTCCATATCACCCAGCTATCAAAAATTAGGTATATACTCAAACTAGGTAGGTATATACTACTATAGACATAGATATATACAACAGCATATACTTGAACAGTTGTGCTAATTGCAGCTCTATTCACAATAGATACAGAACAGGTTTAGCCTAGATGCCCATCAACTGAAAATAGATGAGATTGTGATATGTACACACAATAAAATTTCATTCAGCTTTAAAGATGAAATTATGAAATTCACAGTGGAATATTTGGAACTAGAGACTGTAATTAATGAGTTAACACAAGCACAGGTAGACAAACACTGCATCTTTTGTCTCATATTTGGATCCTAGACAAATTTTTAGCATGTTTACCTTGATCTATATATAAAGGAGAGGAAGGCAGAAAAGAACCACTAGAAGTGTAGCAAGAAAAAAGAGACCTTAAGAAGAGAGAAGTACCAGGACACATATGGTATCAATATGAAGGAAGGGAATATGAGACTGATCGTGTGGATGCAAAGATGGGGTGGGTAAATTAGGGACAGAATTAAGCAAAACCAAGAATATATAAAAATGCCATATGCCAACTCATTAGTTTGTAAAGTCATTTAAAATTTTACTAAAGAGTTTAAATCAAGGCAACTTTCATGAGCAGATACTACTGCTCCCAGAAGTTATTGGTTATAAATGAAAACTGCATTGCTATTATTGGGATACCTCTCTAAGAGTTGTTGCCTAAAACGGGCCTGAGGATCCAAATAATGTAGGCAATTGTCACTATTGTCAGTTGCCCACAAAAACTGATTGGGAAGACCCTATTTCTTTCTTTTTTCTTTTTCTTTTTTCTTTCTTTCTTTTCTTTTTTTTTTTTTTTTTGCTTTCGAGACAGGATTTCTCTGTGTAATTTTGGTACCTGTCCTAGATCTGGCTCTGTAGACCAGGCTGGCCTTGAACTCACAGAGATCCACCTGGCTCTGCTTCCCGAGTGCTGGGATTAAAGATGTGTACCACCACTGCCCGGCTAGACTTTATTCCTAAAGCCAATCTCATAGTCTTGTCACACAACGTAAGGAAAGAAAATTGGGAATGAGCTGAAATACGCCTATTCTGCTGAATAGTCTTCATTGTAACAGAAGGTTTATGAATGATTCTAGTGGGACAATCTTGTCAATAATATTACTATATGGACACTGATATCTATATTTCAACCATCCATACAACATACACCCACTGGTGCAATAACTGCAATTGTGGTATCAGAGTAACCAATCATTTTCTGATTGAGAAGTCTTCACATCTGATATAGTCAGCATGTTCAAATATTCATGATGAGGAAGAAATAGGTTGTTGCTATCACTGTTGTTCTGTTAACCACAAGGTATAACATTTTAATTAGTACTAGAAAGACTAGATACTCCAAATATTGCCAGGATTGTTAGTCATAGGTCAAGCTGTAGCTGTGCCATTAGGCAGTGGCTTGTGGGAACAGGAAGACTTCGCAATTAGGTTTGTAATGGTAATGATCCTTGGATTGGTTGGTAGAGTGTAGAGGAATAAGATGGAGGGAGCCAAGTTAAAATACAGAATATACTAAAGGCTTGAGTTGTAACCAAGTTAGATAACATAAATGACTTGGGGGTTAAATCCCAGCATTAAAGAAACTGAATATTGAAGTGAGTGCTTATAGTCTTAGAACTCATGAAGGGCAGAGAGGACGAGCAGATATCCAAGTTAATCCCTATCTGCATAGAGAATTCAAGGCCAGGCTAATCTGTATCACAACTTATCTCCATAAATGTAACTGAGCCTCCCTCAACCCGTATATTTAACAGGACACTCACGATTTCCTTTGAGGAACCATTCAATGTAAGTTCTTAGTGACTCTGGATTATCAACAAGGTTTGTGTTACCTTGGAAAAAATAACCAGACACAAGAACATCTCTGGGATTTCTGATGATATAGATCACCTTAAATGGAAAAACATGTAAATGAACGTCAATATAGTTGTAAACCAATTTTATCTGGCATAGTTTATATGAAAAGTCAATCAAATATCAGTGAGGTTTCCAAAAATATTTATTATTTTTATTTGAACAAAATATGAACAGAAGTGCAAAATGTCTATATTTATCAGAATTTTCTTTTATAATTTTGATTTACAAAAATGTAACAGCAAAATGACTGAGGTCAGTAATACTGTAATAAAACCAACAGCAACAATAAAAAGACAAGATTGATTCAATACTTGTAAAGATCAATATTTTACAAGGTGAAAGACTATCCATCCACTGTGAAAGAATGTTTTATATACATGGAATAATGCATACTGTGCTAAATTTATCTTCAAAATGACAAACTAATTGGTTTCTGTAACTGTAACTATAAAAGAAAACTCTCAAAAGAATCATTATGCAGAGTTTAATGCTAAAGTTTCATTGCAAAATGGTGAACACAAAGACCCATGAGCACCTAAAAAATGCTGAGATTGAAAGAAATGGGAAAAGCATAGCAATTGGTTATACAACACCAATTTCTTAGCCCTGAAAACATAATACAAGTAACATTGTACATACTGAGCAGATTGTACCAAGGTACTTAGGACTATGTAGATACATATACAGATGTAACAACAAATAATGAAAAAACACAAATTTGTAAGACAGAGAAGAGGGGTATGATGGTAAGCCTGGAGATAGGAAGAAGGGGGAATAATGTATGTAATTATAGTATAATCTCAAAACAGAAGAAATAGTTTAAAAAAATTAATGAAATGAAATAAATATTTTGTCCCAATGCTCATTGTGACATTATTATATAATTCATCTTGTGGGCCTTAATTTCTCCAGACACAAGTTTTCTAAATCCACATAAGACACAAATATAGCTTTATGATCACAACTTCATTGTGATAGTTTCAAGAGACATTATTTTCTACATTTGTCTTTGTGTTTAAGCATAAATAATAATAGTTTCTAAGGTGTGGGGATTTCCACAAAACTTTCTTATTAACACTGAGCAAAGATGTGTCAGAACCTGGATATTTCTGATTCCTTTAGGAGATCCCCTATCAGTGATGTCGGTGATTTTTGTGGCTACTGATCTTAATGGACAGTTAGACACAGCAAGACACAATGGATACAGATAAGCCATGGTTGTTGAACAATCTCCCAGATTACAGCATTAGTGCCTGTTCAGGCTGCTTCCCCTATGAGCAACTCTGCTTGGGTGATTCACCCATTAGGTTTCGGCTATATGTAGAACCAATTTTAGCTAAATGACTTTGATGACAACAAAACAGTAATATCCACTGTACACTAGAGTTTGACCTCTACTTGACCTGTATGTGTAGTCCCTGAATGCTCTACTGTGATAACACAGTTTTTTGCATTATATCTGCCCAGGATCACTGAGAGGTGGTTGATATCATGGTATTCTGATATAGTCTGAGGAGGGGACAGATTAGTATCACCTAGTACATGAAAATCCCAACTTCCCTCTCCAAATCTACACAGAATGCATTTCAGGCAGAGGTCCAGGGCCCAACGCAGTAGAATAAGTTCAACGAGCATTTGGCCAAAGATTTCTCAACCACTGGACACTTACCTTGGCCTTGGATCTGAAGAAAGACTTGGGGAAAAGATGGAAAGGGAGGTGGGAGGTCATGAAGCGTGGTCCTTCCTTATTGATTAATATTGGAAATCCCCTTTGAGTCTCTATCCAGGGTGAACGGTCCCAGATAGGCACAGATTGGATCCATTTGGGATTTCCCTTGGTCTGAATCAAGCAGACAATCTCAATCAGCCAGTTAGTTCCTGAACAAGAAGGAAAAGTTATTGACACTCATATCAAAAGCACTTCTGAAAAGCCTTCAATAGAATATACAACCATACAGTTTACAATGTAGCTGTTTCCAAGCACAAAAGCATGTGGTATTTGCAATATCCACATCGTGTAAGTACAAAATATATTCTTCCAGAAGATTGAAAATACTTCACCTAACAAAACTGAGAATCTTTACTCAGTAAACCCTACCTGCCTATTGAACATTCCCTTCAGTCAAGAACCATTCTGTTTCTGTGAATTCAACTATTCCAGATATTTGTCAGGGATGCAGTCATGGTATCTGTCCTTGAGATTGAAACATTTTATTTAATACAGTGTCATTAAGATGCATCCATCCTGCACTGTATGTATTAGTACTGCTTCTCTTTAGCTTAAATAAATTCCATGGTCTATTTACCATACACACATGTATTTGTGATTATATGCTCATTTGTCAATGAGTGTTTCTCTAGCATTATTCTCTGGGCTATTATCTGAATCCTTTTCCTGCACTCCACTGTCCTTAGATTTTTCATGTTATTGCCCTTTGATGTTAGCAACCTAATACTTAACCAATGGTTACTGCTTCTGCCATCTGCCACACTCCTACCCCGAATGACCATGATGCCTTTCTTGCTTCCTTGAGTTTTGAGACTCTTTCCTCTACTTGAAGAAGGTCCATGGTAATTCTTCTGACGTTGTCCTCTTCTCCACATATTCTTACATTCATGCCTTTGTTTCTTGATGCTCTTTTATCTGTTTATTCTCATCAATATCTCTTCCACATAGAGAGAAACGAATGCCACAATCTGCTTTAGGAAACACTGTCATTGCTCCAAGGATCAGCTCAGGCACTGCTAGTGCCTAAACTGCTCCACTGACAACATTGGTTAGGTTAGAGTTCTTCCTCTTAGTATTAATGCTCTCAGATACAGCTCTTCAAGCCCACAAACCATTGAAAACATGAGATATATAAATCATTCCATTCACCACCTAAATGAAGGATGATTAAAGCCCAAAACTTCCACAGACAGTTCAGGATCATTCTCAGTGATGTTCCTTACCTGATTTAGGATAACTCACTATGACTGTGTCTTCATCTCTGATCACAAACTTATCATGGCTTTCTTCAATAATTTCTCTTTTATACACTATAGCAGGGAAAGCTATTCCTTCAAACCAAAAGTAGGCTGACATCCCAAAGAACTCTTTCTTGGTGCTGTAAGAATTCCAGCATTGATCACTGTTCAGATTAAAGCAAATGCTGAGAGGTAAAATTTATAGTGCAGTCAAAAAATCATTAACATCCCAAAGTTTGTACTGAAATGAGCTGCTGATAGGAAGAAATAGAGATTGCAGAAACCAGTCAAAGGTTGCTGTATTAAGCAACTGTGAACTTATTCAGAGATTATTCTAGAAAATTGTGAGCCTGAGGTCATGGCCCCAAACCAGAAACTCAATAACAAGTACTTAGATATTGAAATAAGGCTTAGTTAAAATATTTCCTAATACAATTAAGTATTCACAATGGTTTCAAATGTGCAAAAAATTTACAGAGACCATAAAAAATGTTGCCCTGAAAAAAAGTTGCCATGTACAATCATTTTTTTAAAGTAGGGATTGTTTTCGATATATATAGTGCCTTTACTATACCTCAGCCTCGTTTTTCCACTCCAATGCTTTCCTTCCTTTCCCATATTCATGATCCCTTCTTTAATTTTCACTTCTATGTTGATAAGTTCACACATTTACATAACATACAGAGTCCATTTACTTCTCTTTGTATGTGAATATATCCTTAGATGAGCACTAGGGTTTGAACAACCAATATGGGATTTCCCCTCCTGAGGCAGTTGATTCTACCTTCATTGACTTGTTTTGCTTTGTTTTATTTTTTTCATCTAGGGATAAGACAATGTAAACTTTCCCCTATCATTATTTGGGTAAAAACTGGTGCCATTATGGTGATTCATTTGGGTAAGTATACTGGTGAGGGTTCAAAAGTGTGTTGCTCTGTCATGTCTGTAGGATATGTCCTATCAACAGATATCCTCAGGCTCTGTGTTTCTACAAGCCTTATGTAGAACGGATTCAATGTAAAAAAGTTTTGAAACTCTGTGGGTTTGGTCCTGGTTTTTGGCACCAAAATGTAGTTAGGTTTTGCAACTCTGTGGATTTGGTCCCAGGTTTTGGCACCAAAATATGAATTTTGCAACTCTGGGGGAAAGGTATCTTTACTATTTACAGAGTCAGGTGACACCTTGAGCTGCTAGGACAGCCCTGACAGCAGGAGCTGCAATGAGAAAGCTCAGCCCTAGAGGGTGAGGTATCTGGGATACCTCAAGCTGCTAGGACAGCTCAGCCCTGGAGGCATCCCAGATACCTTGACTTGCTTAGGACAGATCAGCCCTGGAGGGGAAGGTCTCCCAGATACCTTGAGCTGCTAGGACAGCTCTGAGGGCTGGATCTGAATGAGACAGCTCAGCCCTGGAAGGGAAGGTATTCTGACTTCTCAGGAGAGCCAGGCCTGGAGCTTCTAGGACAGCTCAGCATGAAAGGGTGAATTAAGATCTTCACACCTAAAACGCTTTTGAGAAAGGAATTTATTTGGGAAAGAGGATTCCAGTAGAGTGGTTGCCTCTAACAGGGTTGAGAGAATTGCCCACAACTGAACATGCAGGGTGCTCTATATAGAATATCTTGGGGGTGGAGTCAACCAAAGATTGGTTAGTTTTTTCTGCTCAGGGTTTGGTTAGTTTTATGGGTTAGGGGCAGAGTTAGCCTTGATCTCAGAGCCAAACTGTGTTTTTTTTTTTTTACTGGCCTTTCTTGGCTTTTTGACATTAATTCTAAGGCTAGGGCATATTTCTTTCACTGACTCTGATTCTAGGGACCAAGTGTGTTTCTTTGGTAATGGTTTCAGAGTCAGGGCATGTTTCTTAGGTTCTGGGTTTGGGGATAATTTTTCTTTCTCTGGCTCAGTTCCCAGACCCAGGCTGTGTTTCTTTCCCTGGTTCTGGGCTCCAGGGTCAGGTTGGGTTACTTTAACCAGCCCCTTTTCCCATATTCACTGCAGATGTGTCAACTGGAGTTGGGTACTTTACAGTGAATTATTTGTGGAACTTTGTGATAGTCTCCATATATTACAAAAAGAAGCTTCTTTGATGAGGGGTGAGAACTATATTCATCTGTGTGTATAAAGATAGGTATTTAGAAAACAGCTGGAAAGTATGCTGGTTAGTTAGACTGGCAGCAGCAGGTTCACCTCTTGGGTCTATGCCCTCTCCTTGCCTAATTGGTTGTCTATGTTACAGTACCAGACAGGGCTCACCTCTTGTTGAGTGTGCTTTAAGTCCAATTAGACAGCCCGTGAAACCTCTGGATAGGTCTAGTGACTGATCCTTTCCCTTTGCAGCTTTTCACTTTTGAAAGCCACTTTTCAGGAAAGAGGTTCCAGGTCAGGTTCAGTTCAATTCCCCAAATAGCTGTGTCTGAAATGCATCGCATCGAGACTTTAACAAAAGAGTTAAATTTTCAAATTCTGAGACAATCAAGGGCAACATTAGCTGATAGTGTTTTGGAAATCTCATGGATTACCCTGACCAACAACTTAAAAAGAGGTTTCTCATGCATGGTACTTGGCTATATATATATATATATATATTCCACGGCATTTGGGGTAATATGATCACTATTAATGCATAATTTTAAAAAATACATGGTAATACATGCATATTATATGTGATTTTAGATAAGGATGGAATAATAAGATCATGTTTGTCTTTTTAAACATGCTTAGTAGTATGTATCCCTCCTTCCACTCTGTCAATCTGTGTTGCACTCTGTGACCCTTTATCAGTTAAAGCCCCCATACATTTATTCCATTTCTCCCTTTGTAGTACCTGCATGCTGTTCTAGTATTGAGAGATGCTTTACCAATCGATCCCATTTTGCTTTCTTGGTTCTGCAGTTGCTTGAGGTTACAAACTTGCATCTACAGGTTCAAAGTCAGAAAGCACAAAGGAGAGAACATTTAACATCTGTGTCTGTGTCTGTGTTACCACATTCAGTATAATATTTTTTACTTTAACACATTTACATGAAAATTTCATTAATTCATTTTTTCTCCATTCCTGAATAGATATCCATTGTATACATGTATCATGTTTTCATTAGTAGTTCATTGGTTGAAGGACATTTAAGTTGTTTTTCTTTCTTATCTATTATGAACAGGGAGTAATGAACATGGCCAAGAAAGTATTTGTGAAATAGAATATCAAGTTCTTTAAACAATGTCAAGGAGTAGTGGATTTGGGCCTTGTGATAAATTTTCCACACTGATTTTCAGAGAGGCTCAACTGATCTCTAGAGTTCCTATCCCACTAAAAGTGCATGAGGGTTCCCCTTTCTCTACACCTTCTCCAGCATTTATTCTCACAAGCATTTGTTGTTTATGGTTTTTGGAATGATAGTCATTCTTGCTGAGTAAGATGAAATCTCAAAGTAGTTTCAGTTACCATTTCCTGAAGTGTAATTATATTGACCAATTTAAAATATAATTCTTACAGGCGTAAGGTGGTATCTCAGAGTTGTTTTGATTTGCATTTCTCTGATGATTAGGGATGTTGAGCAATTCCTTAAATGTCTTTCAGCCACTTGAGTTTCCTCTGTTGAGAATTCTCTGTTTAATTCTATAGCCCATTACTTGATTGGACTGTTGGGCATTTTGATGTCTAATTTCTTGAGTTCCTTATATATTCTGGATATCAGTCCTCTGTCACATGTGGGGTTGGTGAAGATCTTTTCCCATTCTGTAGGCTGTCGCTTTGCCTTGTTGACCGTATCCTTTGCTCTACAAAAGCTTCTCAGTTTCAAGAGGTCCCATTGATTGATTGTTTCTCTCAGTGTCTGTGCTACTGGTGTTCTATTTAGAAAGTGGTCTCCTATGCCAATGTGTTCAAGACTACTTCCTACTTTCTCTTCTAGCAGGTTCAGAGTAGCTGGATTTATGTTGAGGTCCTTGATCCACTTGGACTTAAGTTTTGTGCACGGTGATAGATATGGATCTATTTGCATCCTTCTACATGTTGATATCCAGTTTTGCCAGCACCATTTGTTGAAGATGCTTTCTTTTTTCCATTGTGCACTTTTGGCTTCTTTGTCAAAAATTATATGTTCATAGGTGTGGGGATAAATGTCAGGGTCTTCAATTTGATTCTGTTGGTCCACATGTCGGTTTTTATGCCAGTAACAAGCTGCTTTTAGTACTGTAGCTCTATAGTACAGCTTGAAGTCAGGGATCGTGATGCCTCCAGAGGTTGTGTTATTGTACAGGATTCTTTTGGCTATCCTGGGTTTTTTGTTTTTGCATATGAAGTTGAGTATTATTCTTTTCAGGTCTGTGAAGAATTGTGTTGGTATTTTGATGGGGATTGCATTGAATCTGTAGATTGCTTTTGGTAAGATTGCCATTTTTACTATGTTAGTCCTACCTATCCGTGAGCATGGGAAATGTCTCCATTTTCTGACATCTTCTTCAATTTCTTTTTTCAGGGACTTAAAGTTCTTGTCATATAGGTCCTTCACTTGCTTGGTTAGTGTTACCCCAAGGTATTTTATGTCATTTGTGGCTATTATAAAGGGTGATGTATCTCTGATTTCTTTCTCCGCTTTTTTGTCCATTGTATATAGGAGGGCTACCGATTTTTTTGAGTTGATCTTGTATCCTGCTATGTTGCTGAAGGTGTTTATAAGCTGTATCAGTTCCTTGGTGGAATCTTTGGGGTTGCTCAAGTATACTATCATGTCATCTGCAAATAGGGAAAGCTTGACTTCTTCCTTTCCAATTTGTATCCCCTGAATCTCCTTATGTTGTCTTATTGCTCTGGCTAGAACTTCAAGTACTATATTGAATAAGTATGGGGAGAGCTGACAGCCTTGCCTCATTCCTGATTTTAGTGGAATTGCTTTGAGTTTCTCTCCATTTAATTTGATGTTGGCTGTTGGCTTGCTGTAAATTGCCTTTATTATGTTTAGGTATGTTCCCTGTATTCCTGATCGCTCCAAGACCTTTATCATGAAGGGGTGTTGGATTTTGTCAAATGCCTTTTCAGCATCTAGTGAGATGATCATGTGGTTTTTTTCTTTGAGTTTGTTTATATGGTGTATCACATTGACAGACTTTCATATGTTGAACCACCCTTGCATCCCTGGAATGAATCCTACTTGATCATGGTGGATAATTGTTTTGATGTGTTCTTGGAGTCTGTTTGCCAGTATTTTATTGAGTATTTTTGCATCAATGTTCATGAGGGAGATCGGTCTGTAGTTCTCTTTCTTTGTTGTATCCTTGTTTGGTTTGGGAATAAGGGTAATTGTAGCCTCATAGAAGGAGTTTGGTAATGTTCCTTCTGTTTCTATTATATGGAACAATTTAGAGAGTATTGGTATTAACTCTTCTTTGAAGATCTGGTAGAATTCTGCACTGAAACCATCTGGTCCTGGGCTTTTTTTGGTTGGGAGACTTTTAATGACTGTTTCTATTTCCTTAGGGGTTATTGGACTATTTAAGTAGTTTATCTGGTCTTGATTTAATTTAGGTATGTGGTAACTATCCAGAAAATTATCCATTTCTTTTAGGTTTTCCAGTTTTGTGGAATAGAGGTTTTTGAAGTATGACCTGATGATTCTCTGGATTTCCTCAATGTCTGTTGTTATGTCCCCCTTTTCATTTCTGATTTTGTTGATTTGGATGCTCTCTCTCTGTCTTTTGGTTAGTTTGGATAAGGGCTTGTCTATCTTGTTGATTTTCTCAAAGAACCAACTCTTTGTTTCATTAATTTTTTGTATTGTTCTCTTTGTTTCTATTTTATTGATTTCAGCTCTCACTTTGATAATTTCCTGGCATCTATTTTTCCTGGGAGACTTTGCTTCTTCCTGTTCTAGAACTTTCAGGTGTGCTGTTAAGTCACTAGTGTGAGATTTCTCCAGCTTATTTATGTGGGCGTTTAGTGCTATGAATTTCCCTCTTAGTACTGCTTTCATAGTGTCCCATAGGTTTGGATATGTGGTGTCTTCATTTTCGTTGATCTCTAGGAAGTCTTTAATTTCTTTCTTTATTTCTTCCTAAACCCATTGGTGATTCAGGTGGGTATTGTTCAGTTTCCATGAGATTGTAGGTTTTCTGTAGTTTTTGTTGTTGTTGAAATCCAACTTTAGACCATGGTGGTCTGATAGAACACAGGAGGTTATTCCAATTGTTTTGTATCTGTTTAGATTTGTTTTGTGACCAAGTATGTGGTCGATTTTAGAGAAGGTTCCATGGGGTGCTGAGAAGAAGGTATATTCTTTTTTGTTAGGATGGAATGTTCTGTAGATGTCGATTAAGTCCATTTGAGTCATGACATCAATTAAGTCCTTTATTTCTCTGTTAAGTTTCGATTTGGGGGATCTGTCCAGTGGTGAAAGTGGGGTGTTGAGGTCTCCCACTATTAATGTGTGGGGTTTTATATGTGATTTAAGCTTTAATAATGTTTCTTTTACATATGTGGGTGCCCTTGTGTTTGGGGCATAAATGTTCAGAATTGAGACTTCATCTTGGTGGATCTTTCCTGTGATGAGTATGTAATGCCCTTCTTGATCTCTTTTGTTTGATTTTAGTTTGAAGTCTATTTTGCTGGATATCAGGATGGCTACACCCGCTTGTTTCTTAAGACCGTTTGATTGGAAAGTCTTTTCCCAGGCTTTTATTTTTAGGTAGTGTCTATCTTTGAATTTGAGATGTGTTTCTTGTATGCAGCAGAAAGATGGGTCCTGCTTTCATATCCATTCTGTAAGCCTATGTCTTTTTATAGGTGAATTAAGTCCATTGATATTGAGGGATATTAATGTCCAGTGATTGTTCATTCCTGTTATTTTTTGGTGGTGATGTGTGTGTACTTTTCTTCGTTGGGGTTTACTGCTGTGGCTTTATCTATTGTCTGTGTTTTCGAGTGTGTATCTGACTTCCTTAGGTTGGAATTTTCCTTCTAGTGCTTTCTGTAGGGCCGGGTTTGTGGATAAATATTGTTTAAATCTGGCTTTGTCATGGAATGTCTTGTTCACTCCATCTACGATGATTGAAAGTTTTGCTGGGTATATGAGTCTAGGCTGACATCCATGGTCTCTTAGTGTCTGCATTACATCTGTCTAGGACCTTCTGGCTTTCAAAGTCTCCATTGAGAAATCGGGTGTTATTCTGATAGGTTTGCCTTTATATGTCACTTGGCCTTTTTCCTTTGCTGCTCTTAATATTCTTTCTTTATTCTGTACGTTTAATTGTTTAATTATTATGTGGCGAGGGGACTTTTTTGGGGGTCTAGTCTGTTTGGTGTTCTATAGGTTTCCTGTATCTTCATAGGCATTTCCTTCTTTAAGTTGGGAATGTTTTCTTCTATGATCTTGTTGAATATATTTTCTGTGCCCTTGAGTTGGTATTCTCCTTCTTCTACCCCTATTATTCGTAGGTTTGGTCTTTTCATGGTGTCCCAAATTTCTTGGACATTTTGGTTCATGACTTTGTTGACTTTAGTGTTTTCTTTGACTGATGAATCTATTTCTTCTATTGTATCTTCAACGCTAGAGATTCTCTCTTCCATCTCTTGCATTCTGTTGATTATACTTGCATCTGAAGTTCCCAATCGTTTTCTCAGATTTTCTATTTCCAGCATTCCCTCTGTTTGTGTCTTCTTCATTTTTTCTATTTCCCTTTTCAGGTCTTGGACTGTTTCCTTCATTTGTTTCATTGATTTTTCTTGATTTTCTTTCAGTATTTTATTGTTCTCTTCCAGGACTTTTTTGATTTCTTCTAATTTGTTTGCCCTTTCCTCTAGTTGTTTACAGCGTTCTTCACATTTTTTTGTCTTTTCCTCTACATGAGCCTCTAGCTTCTTCATGATGACATTCATAAGGCTATTTTCTTCTGCTTCTTCCAATTTCTGATGTTCAGGTCTAGGTGTTGGAGGAGGGCTAGGGCCTGGTGATGGTGTATTGCTATTCGTTTTGTTGTATGTGTTTCTGCCTTGACGTCTGCCCATCTCCTTGTGGTTCGTTCTTGGCCTTATCCGCACACTTGGTTCAGACAGAGCTGACAGATTCAGGAAGTCTCTCTCTCTTGTCCATATGGGAGCTCTCTTGTCCAAATTGGAAGTCCGGGGCAGGATGGGAGCTCTTGTTCAGAAGGGAAGTCGGGGGAGGATGGGTGCACTTCGCTCTCCTCTCTCTCTCTCTCTCTCTCTCTCTCTCTCTCTCTCTCTCTCTTTCCTCCAGATGGGAAATCCGGGGCAAGATGGGAGCTGGGGGCCAGCCTCTAAGTCTCAAGAAGAGGCTTGGGGCTTGGGCGGATGGGCGTGGGGTCAGGGCGTGGAGACTGCAGGGTCTGCCAGGGGTCTTGGAGAAGGGGATCCTTCCCGGTGGGGCTAGAAGGGAACTTGTCCGGTGACCAGAACCTGGGGCCAAGTTGGACAGGTCTTCCCGAGTGGCTGGTGCCCATGGATGGGGTCGGGGGCAAGCTAGGGCACTCACCTGTGCTTCAGAAGGGAAGTCCAGGGCAAGATGGGAGCTGGGGGCCGGCCTCTAAGTCCTTGTTTATATTTTGAAGGACCAAAATTGATTTCATTGACTCTGGGGTTTGTTTTCTTGTTCAGCTGTTTTCATTTCACTAATTTCATTAATGTCAGTACTTTCTTTCCAGCTCCTGATTTTGATGTGTAACTTGTTCTTTTTCCAGATCCCTAAGATGAAACATTAACTAAATTATTAGAAATCTCTTTAATTTTATAAGGTAGGCATGTTGACCTTTAAACATCTCTCTTAGGACTATTTACATTGCATCTCACAGATTAAAGGATGTTGTGTTTAATTTTCATTTTATTGAAGGAGTCTTTATACTCTTGGTTTCTTCAAGAAATCATTCATGTTTATGTTGTGAGTTGTTTAACCTCTGTGAGTTTGTTTACCGTCTAGAGTTTCTCATGTTTATTGAAGTTATTTCATTGTTGTCATGTAGAATAAAAGGAAATATTTCAGTTTCCCCATCTTTGCTCTGACGTTCTTTGTGTTCTAATATATGATCTATTTTAAAGAAAGTTCCATGGGCTGCTGAGAACAATTTGTATTCTGCAATGTTTGGATACAATATTCTATAGTTGACTTTTCAGGCCATTTTACCTTTGATTTCATTTAAGTCTGTTTACTTTCTGTTGGGATGAAGGGTTAATTCTTAGAATGAGCTACTATGATACCTGGTGATAAACTGTGGCTTTACATCTAGTAGTATTTTCTGTGTAGTACTGGGTGCACCTGTGTGTGGAATTGTACAGTTCTCTCCATGAATTGTTCCCTTAATCAGTAGGAAGTCATATTTATCATTTCTTATTAGATGTGTTTTTAAGTCTATTTTGTCAGATTGGATCAGCAACAATTACTTGTTTATAAGCTCCATTTGCCTCAAATATCTTTTTTCATCAGTTCATTTTAAGGTTACATATATCTTTTATGATGGAGTACAACAAAAAATACTTCATACTTTATTATTCTAATCTCCTAACCTGTGACTTTTGATTAAGGAATTGATTCCATTATAATTAAGGTACTACTGAAAGGTCTGTATTCATTATTGTAATTTTGATGATTTTGCCAATGTGCTCGAGCTGTTTTCCTTTTATTATTGTTTGTTTAGCTGTTGTTCTACTTTGCTTTATGGTTTATGTGAAGAAACACTCTTGCTAGAATAAATGTAGGGGAAGAAATTATTATATTTTCTGTTCACAATTTATCTATTGGAGAAGTCCGGGCAGTATCTCCAAAAGGAACTGAAGCAGAAACCATTTTACTAATCTGCTTGTTAACTTCATCTGTGTTTCATGCTCAGTTTCTTTCTTATACAACTCAGTCTCAGCTACCTATGCTGTGGGCCCAAACACACTGATCATCAATGAAGACGACGTCTCAAACACCTGGTGACATGTCAGCCTCATGAGGACAATATCTTAACTGAGGCTTTCTCAGATAATTCTAGGTTGTGTCAAGTTGACTGGTGAAATGAATTTTGCTTGTTGCATTCTTAAGGGTACACCTATTTTTCTCTTAATTATAAAAGACTCCTTTAAATATACTTCATAGAGCTGTGTTGGTGGTCATAATTTCATTTTGCATATTTTTATCATATAAATTTTTATATCTCCTTCAGTAATGACAAGCAGCTTTGATGGGTAGTCTGAATTGTCATTAGCTGTCTTTTAGAACATGAAATACAGCTTTCCAGTTTCTCCTTCTTTCCAAAATCTCAGCTAAAAATCTGTTATTCTGACAGACCTTCCTTTAATTTTGTCTTGACATTTCTCTCTTATCAATGTTAATACATATTCTTTATTTAAATATAATATTTTGAGAGGAGGTTCTTTTCTGATCTTGTCTATTTGAGGTTCCAAATTCTGCCTGTATCTGAATTTGTATCCATTCTAACAAAATGCAACTTAGCGAGAAAAGGGTTTGTTTTGCTTACAACTCCAGAGTACAGTATAGTATTGATAAGAAGTCTTGGTAGGAAGTTCAAACACTGCATTCACAGTCAAAATCAGACAGACAATGTGTTTACTCTTGCTTTCTTACCTCAAACTAGCTTTCTCTTCCCTTATACTTTTGTGGACTCCTATGAGTAGGGAATGATGCTGAATGTGATTCATCATTCTACATTATAAATGAATTATCAGGATACTCTTTCAAAGACATGCCTACAGGCCAATGTAATCTACATGATTCCTCATTGCAAATCTCTTCCAAGGTGGATATAGGTTGTGTTAAATTAACAATAAAAGCTACTAAACGTAACATCTCATTTCCTAATTACAAGAAATGATCATAAAATGTTTTCTATACCTATGAAACTTAGATTTCATCTTTGCATAGGGTAACAGATATCTTGGAATTCCTCCTTTTATCTTCTTATTCTGTTATCTTTGTTATTACTGGATCATCCCAAGTCCTCCATCTTGCCTTCACACTATTATTTTTTTTCCTTTAAAAATATCCTTTTTTAGAATTTATTCATTTTTTCACTTTTCTTTATAAAGAGATTTTTCTACTCACTCCACATACACTCACAGATCTGCCCTCCTCCCTCCTCCCAGCCCAGCACTAAAAATATCTTATTAATTATGATCTAATGTGTATGTGTGCAGGAGTGGCTATGTGGTTACACACATTTCAAAGAACATTTGAGAAACTTGAGAACAATGTTGCAGAGTTACTTTTCTACTTCTGATTTATGTGGGTTACAGAGACAGATTGGTTATCAGGTTTATATGTTAAACACTTTTTTTTACCCATTGTTATCTCATAGTGCCACCATTCCCTTTTGTATATCTATTTACTTTATTTACAATTTATTTGTTGTGTAGAGCGTCTGTGAAAATTTCTACACTTCCTTGTTCAAATTGTTTTTATAACTTACTCTTCAAAATTAAGTCATTAGTGCTGGATAGTTACTTCAGTAATCAAAAGTACTTAGAAGTACTAGAAAAAAGTACTTAGAAGAGTGGCATGTGTTTCCTAGCACTCACATTAAGTAGCTCAAATTGTTTCATGGCTACAGCTTCAGGGAACTGACACTCTTCAAACTTCAGTGGGCACACACACATATGCACACTCACACATACACACACAGATTCATACTTCTATGAAAATATGCAAGCATATACAAAAATTAAAAAAAATCTTTTGAAAATGATTTCATTAACTACAAGTTTCTAGGGCCTTGCATGCTATCTGAATGCCCATGTGAAACCTCTCTCTCTCTCTCTCTCTCTCTCTCTCTCTCTCTCTCTCTCTCTCTCTCCCTCTACATCTTTCCCACTCCTTCTCTGCTTCCCCACCTCAGTCTTTACCAGATGATTTATTCTCCTCACTCTGTTCATTGATGTGATAATTAACAATGTTATATAACCTTGATTCATACCATCAATTCTTTTCACTCAACATGTTTTTGTATTGATGGGAATCATTCATTCCATCATTATACAAAATATTATTCTTCCCATCTCTGTCATGCAATCTTTCTGTTCTATTAGCATACTTCACCAGGAGGCAGGTATTTACTTGTTTGTTTTTTGAACATTACTCCCTGTTAACACATAGATTTTATGGTTGTTTTTTGTTAGATCCAGCCATTAGATGTCATCACTTGATACACATCAATGAAAATGTAACAAAATAATAAATATCAAGGCTGATTATTATGATGTAAGCCTTCGATCACAACATTCATGGGACAGATTCAAGTAGATCAATAGTTCATGACCCTCCTCATCTACATGCCAAGACTGAGACAACCTTATTGACATACCCTTTGGAATCCCTGCCTCCAAATAAACACATATTTCCAATTTCAATTCCAAGTCAGAACCACTGTTAATTATCAGCTACATTTATGACTGGTTATTTTTGTGTTTTTGCTAACAGAGTTTGGCTTTTTTTACGGCATCTGATGTACTCCAGGATGGCCACAAATGCTATGAGAACTGGAAAATGACACAGAATTTTTGGTCATCTCAAGTCTCTTTCTTCCTCCTGCGTTTTAGTATCACATATGGATGCCATCACATTTGACTTGCCTTTTAGCGTTTTTTATGTGCATAGGTGTGTTTGTTTATGATGGTGTGGATACAAATGTGTGAATATGGTTGTTCTTCTGCCAAAGTTTGAGTACAGAAGAGAAGCAACAAAATCACATCTATTATATATTGGTCAACTGCTCCTGAACATGAAGATTGCATTGGAATGATTGATATACCAGTTCACTGCATTGAAGAAAAACTGAATTTCCCTTTCCCAGCAGGTATAAATGAAAGCTGAGTTGTTAACCTTTGGCTTAGTGCATAGATTTTCATTCATTCATTCACTCATTAATTCATTCATTTTAAAAAATATGGCAAAATAAAGTAAAATATGTTGAAATAATATCACCTCACAAAGCTGGACAACACAAACCAACAGAAGGAAAAGAGCACAAGGGAAAGCAGAAGCAGAGACCCACATGTTCACAAACTCAGGAATCCCATAAAATAACTAAACTGGAAGTTATAACTTATAAACAGAAAATTGGTGCAGAGTGGAGTGGCACTATGCATGTTGTACCAGTCTATGGGGTCATATGTGCTTTCCTTGTGTTGAAGTGGAAGGCCATGTTTTTGGTGTCCTCCTTCTTCCCTGGCTCTAACATTCTTTTTTCTTCCTCTGAAGAGTTCTCTGAGCTCTAAAGTAAGAGATTTGGTAGAGACAGATGATTTAGGGCTGATTGTCCAAGAGCATCTCAAACTCTGTTTATTGTCTGTCTGTTTGTTCCCAACTGCTTTGGGATGAAATTTCTCTAATGTTGGCTAAACGAGGCTCTAATCTGAATATAGCAGAACATCATTATTTGTCATTTTTCACAATATTTTAGGAAAATATTATTTGGTTTTACCCTAGTCTCTTGCCATCAAAGCAGTGTCAGGTATGTATCCCGTCACATGGAGTGGGCCTCAAGGAAAATATTTTACTGGTTGGTTACTCCCATGAGATTTGTGGCATCATTGATCTAGCATACATATCTTGCAAGTAAGATTATGTAAATGAATGTTTCCTGTTCTAATTGCCTGGTCCCAAATAAGCAACACAGAAGGTGAATGGGAATTTTGAATGATTGGCTGATAACTTAGGCTTGTTACAAGCTAACACTTACCTTTAAATTTACCCATCTCTGTTAATCTATATATTGCCAGGTGGCTCATGGCTTTACCTGTCCTCTAGCAAGTCTTGCTTCCTGGGTGGTTGGCTGGCATATCTCCTAACTCCACCCTTTTTCTTCCCATCAATCTCAGTTTTGTTTTTTTCTCTATTACTCCCATCCAATCAGCTTTTTATTAACTAATGAGATTAAATATATTCAAAGTGTAGAAAAGGATTGCTGAACAGCAGACATCATTATAGATCAAAGGATTTGAGTCTGGCTTCATGTCTACATTTCTCTTTTGATTGTGTGCAAAGTAAGTTCCTCTACCAAAGATGCTAGAAACTAAGGGTGAGAGCTCTATGTAGTCACCAATCAATCATCTCCATGTTCAATGAATTCTGAACGTGTTTTCTTCAAAAATGGGTCCTTTATGTCAGTTTGTAAAGAGCAACCTACAAACTGTGTTGTTTAAGGTTTCAATAATGTCTCTTTGCCAACAACTAAATTAGACTTAATCCAATCAAAGTAAAAGAAAATTACTTTGGTGTCTAGAGATAGACATTTGGGACACCATCTACCCCATTATTAGTTTATATTATTTATATGGTATTCATATGTATGTACATTTATATTTGTTTACTTATATATTTATATATTATATATTATATAAATTATAATATTTATATAATTATTGTACTGGATTTTTTCTTTTTCCTCTATTCTTCTTATTAAACTTATTATTTTTATGCTGTACCAGATATCCTGAATGTATTGTGCCAGGAATATTTTAGATTTAACATTTTCTCTGACAAATGTCTACATATCTTTTACATTTTCTTCAATGCTTGAGTTTCTCTCATCCATTTCTTGTACTGTATTCATGAAGATCATCTCTGAGGTTCCTGATTGATTTCCTAAATTTTTGTTTTGCATTTCCTTCAATTTGGGTTTTCTATATCTAATACTCTTTCCATTTTCAGGTCTTGAATGGTTTTATTCATTTCCTTCTACTGCTTCTGTTTTCACAGATTTCTTTATGAGAGTTATCATTTCCTTTTTAACTACCTGTATCATCTTCATACAAGCTTTTTAGTGTTCTTTTTTTAATTTTTATTTTGCAATACAATTCAGTTCTACATATCAGCCACGGATTCCCTTGTTCTCCCCCCTCCTGCCCCCCTCATCTTCCCCCCCGTCCATTCCCCATTCCCACCTCCTCCAGGGCAAAGCCTCCCCCGCGGACTGAGATCAACCTGGTACACTCAGTCTTATTCTGCAATTATGTTGGAATAGTCAGAGCCTGTTGTAGTATAATTTCTGGGCTCTAGTGAAGCCATACTGTCTTGGATGTTATTGACTGTGCTTTTAGGCTGGCATCTAGGCATCTGGGATTGGGAAAATTGTAATTCTACATGCTGATATCTGGTACTGTCTTTGCTGGGTTGGTATTTCCTTCCTTATTTTCTGTTGCTGGGTCTGGTACTTAGGATAGTGTGTTGGCTGTGAGTTGCCTGGTAGAAAATTCTTCTGGAATCCTGATAAGTGTGGCCACTGGGGGTTTCAGGTAAAATATCTCCAGGTTTACAAAGCTGACATTTAAGATTAGAGATGATCTAGGAGGAAGGCATAAGCAGGTCCACAGAAGGGAAGAGAACAGATTATTCCATAGGAGTTACTTAGTTAGTTACCTGGGAATAGGACAACTTAGGGAAGTCAGATCACAAGAGAAAGTTTGAAATGAAGCTGTGAATGAGACTGAAAATTGGACTTGGAAGAATGGAAGGAGAGATCAAGATCTGCAGTTAGTCTAATTGTTTCCTGGTTAGAGTGGCCAGTAAGTTCTTAGATAGTATCTTCTGGATTTCATGATTTGCTAGGACAAAGAAATGAGAAGGGAGAAGGAACTTTGGTTGTTAAGATCTGTGTTATCTCCATGAGACAGGGGCATATGTGGGAGGGAGGCTGCAGCAGGTGTTGTACATAGAGCTTGAAATGAGACTAGGAGACTGGACATGGAGAAGCAAATGGAGAGGTGAAGATCTGCATTTAACCTAACTGTTTCCTTGCCTAGGTTGGTCTGTCTGTTTTTAGGGAATGCTTGATTGAGTTGAGGTGTGGGGCAAATCCTTGCATTGTGGTAGAGATGTTAGCAGGGATCTCAGACATCCACTAGAGATGTGGGTGGCTAAGGCAAGTGCTCTGCTGCAGAGCTGGGGCTAAGGCTGCAGGAATAAACTCAAAGGAATAAGGAAGGGTAAAGATCTGTTTTTAGGTTAGCTCTTCCTTGGCCACAGTGGTTGGTGGGTTCCCAAGGAGGCCATGTTGGAGTTAGAAGTTGAGACAGTACTCCGAGTTTGATTATTGAGGTAAGAAATTTTGTTGGATTCACTCTAGATGAGGGGAGATACCACAGATTATTCTGTGGCACAAATGAGGATGAGACAGGGGAATTGGAGCTGAAGAAGCACAAGCACAGGTAAAAATCTTCAGTCAGCCTAACTGCTTCCTTAGCAGGTATTGTTCAAATCATAAAAGGTCTTATTAAAGCTGGGTGGTGGTGGCATATGGCTTTAGTCCCAATACTTGGGAAGCAGAGGCAGGTGGATCTCTGTGAGTTTGAGGCCCGACTGGGCTACTGAGTGAGTTCCAAGAAGGGTGCAAAGCTACACAGAAACAATGCTGCAAAATCAAAAAAAGTCTTATTAATAAAAATCCATGAGCCAGATAATGGGGTAAAAGCTGAAAGATCAGAGAAGCAGAGCAAGCCACAGCCAACTTCTACTTACTGACTCCTTAGCCTGTCCTGAAAGACTCTGAGTCATAACTGTAAAGGCATAAGCCAAAAAGAGCCTCTAGTCTCCTTGTAACTTATAGAACTTTCTTCATCTTCACATATTACTTCCTGGTATTAAAGGCATGGGTACTTCCTCACCAACGGCATGAGATCTCAATTGTTAGGATTAAAGGTGTGCACCACCATTGTCTGGCTTTGTTTCCTCTCTGAGACTGAGTCAGTATCATGTAGTCCAGGGTGTCCTTGAGCTCACAGAGATACAGATGAATCTCTGTGTAGCTGGAGAGATCTCCATTCCTGCCTGGCCCACAGTCAGGACAAATCTCTCTTACCCACCAGTGATGCGGCCGCTTAGACCCAACCAAATAAACACACAGAGACTTATATTGTTTATGTTCTGTATGGCCACAGCAGGCTTTTTGTTATCTAGTTTTTATATCTTAAATTAACCCATTTCTATTAGTCTATAAGTTACCACGTAGCTTGTGGTTTAGCGGTACCTTACATCTGGCTTGTCATGGCAGCGGCTGGCAGTGTCTCTCTGCCTCAGCCTTTTAATTTTTAGAATTCTCCTCTCCTTGTCCCACCTATACTTCCTGCCTGGCTACTGGCCAATCAGTGTTTTATTTATTATCCAATCAGAGCAACACATTTAATATATAGAACATCTCACAGCATCTCTGCCTCCCAAGTGCTAGGATTAAAGGTGTGTGCCACCACTGCCTGACCTCAATGTCTAATCTAGTGGCTGGCTCTACCCTCTGATCCTCAGGAAAGTTTCATTAGGGTACACAATATATCACCACATTTCCCCATTTTTGTCTAGAGTAATAAAAGAAGATTATAACTAATATAAGAAATCTATATTCAATAAGTATAATAAGTATATACAATATATATAGTCAAGAATTACATTAGCATTGTCTAGTCCATTAACATTAGACAGACTCAGAGAAATTATTCCATTATTTATTACATTTTGGTGAGTCCAAAATGTTGTAACTAATTCACTTTCTATCCTAACTTGTATTACCAACTGAATACTCTCTTTTAATGTCTTTCAAACATATATACTTTACACCTATTTAGTGAGTTTCTTTTCTGAATTAGCTAACAAGTAAAACTATAAATATCTAGTCTTCAACTCCCTCAGAGACCCAAGAAGGAAATAATATTAACTAAGTAAGCAGGAAATGCAAGCAAGCAACTTCCAAAAAAAATGTGAGAAATGACAGAAACTGATGGCTGCCTGGACATTCACCCAAGGTTTCTCAGTTGTGGTATCCATCTTTGGCCCAAAGGCCTAGTATTTTGGACAGAGTCATCCATGAAGCAGGATTTTCTAAAGGGCCTTCTATCCTGCCTATGCAAGGTTCAGCAGTCCTGTCTTTTGTGTCCTCCTTGTCCATTCAGACAGTCTACTGTCAGCAGTTGAGGCAAGGGCACTTTCTTACCAAGTGGCTAACATTTTGCAACAAAGGAAGTAAACTTCATAAGGAGTTTCTTCAGTGCCCCTCATCTTCTCTGAAGTAAATTAATGCTGCCAGAAGCAGACATGTCTCATAGACATAAAAAAGATTATATGTTATTAAAACATCATTAATACCATATTCTACAGACCTCTGAGGTGTTTGAGATCACCTGCCTATCTATAATATATTTTAGTTTGATTTTGAAAATGTACCTAATATAAATACAAGTTCAAGTGTAATAAGTGACTAACCACTAACTTGCATTTCTTTATATGCTAATTAGATGGTAATAAATTTCAAGGACTAACACTTTGCATTACATTTTAAATGATTTATATAGGTACAAAGCCTTGAACAAGATTAGAATAGTTTCTACAATATGGTCTTGTAGACAAATTTCTAAATGGTCTTATTAAATAAAAACACGGAGCCAAATATAGGGGTAAAGCCTTAGAGAGATCAGGAAAACAGGAAAAGCTACCAGCCAACCTTACCTCACCAACTCTGTGGCTTCCAAACGAGAGCTACTTTCTGTCTACCCATGCCACTTTATGCCTTGCTTTTCTAACGTCTTAATGGCTCTTAGAGCAACTACCTCATTGCCTTGTCACTGTCTGTCTGTACAGACCTCCAGATCTCTATAGTTGGTAATGGGATTAAAGGCATATGTCAACACACTTGAATCTCTTCCCTAGTATGTCCTTGAAAAAACAGAAACTCTGCCTGCTAAGTGATCAGATTAAGGCCATGTGCTACCTGAATTTGTTTACTTAAATGGCTGGTCTCTCACCCTTATTTCCATGGAAACTTTGTTTCTAAAAGCACAAATAAAATATCACCACATTTCAGCAGGAATAAAATGTTCTCACATTTCGCCTTTTTTCATCCAATAAAAATTTTAAAAAAGTAAAAATGTATAATTAATATAAGAAAAACTATATACAATAAGTACAATAACTATATTCAATATATACAAGCAATAAAAACATCAATAATGTCTAGTCCATTTGCATTTGACAGATTTAGAGAAAATATTCATTAATCTATTCTATTTTGGTAAGTCCAAAATGTATCTAATTCACTTTTTATCCTAACTTATATTACCAACAGAATACTATCTTATGATGTCTTTCAAACTTATACACTTAACATATCTTAGTGAGTTTCTTTTCTAAATTTCTTAAGTAGGAAATTTGTAACTACACCTATTTATTGTTTAACTCCCTTGGAGACCAAAGGAGGAAATAATATTACCTAGTAAAACAGGAAGTGCAAACAAGCGACTTCTAAAAAAATGAGAGTTCACAGAAACTGTCAGCTGCCTGGACGGTCATCTGAGGTTTCTCTGAATGTTGAGGCATCATCTTCAGCCTATGAGCTTAGGGTATCTGACAGACTCATTTGTGAAGTAGGGTGTATGCAAGGCCTACAGCTTGACATCATATTTGGTGCAAGTGTTCCATGTGCCATATAAACTTGAGTTCTACCAGTGTCCTATCATGATTCAGGAGTTTATGTTTTTGGTTTTGAGCCTAGCCTTTAAGGATTGAGCCATCTCTCAAGCCCAATTCACGATTTTAAATTCTGGAAATTGTTGTTGATTTTGGAATTCGGTTGTTCATTCTTCTCAGCTTGTGGGTGGCTTCTTCTCAGAATCCCATCATTCTCAGCTTATGGGTGGCTTCACCTCCTTTATTAAATGCCAGTCTACCATTGAGGGGATGGATTCCATCACCCTAGTTCCATCACTCCTTTGTAGCTAGAGTTTTCCTGCCTGGCCCACAGTCAGGACAAATCTCTCTCACCTGCCAGTCCCACAACCGCTCAGACCCAACCAAGTAAGCACAGAGACTTATATTGCTTACAAACTGTATGGCCGTGGCAGGCTTCTTGCTAACTGTTTCTTACAGCTTAAATTAATCCATTTCCATTAATCTATACCTTGCCACGTGGCTCGTGGCTTACAGGCATCTTCACATGCTGTTTCTCATCGTGGCGGCTGGCAGTGTCTCTCTGACTCAGCCTTCCACTTCCCAGCTTTATTCTCCTTGTCCCGCCTACACTACCTACCTAGCCAATGGCCAATCAGTGTTTTATTGATTGACTAATCAGCAACACATTTGCCATACAGAACATCCCACAGCACTTCCCCCCTCCCTTTTTTTTTTTCAAAAAGGAAGGTTTTAACCTTAACAAAGTAAAATTACATATAATTTGGGAATTTGGGTGTAGCTTCTCTTACTACTTCCTGCTGGAGGGGGGCACTATATCTTATGGGGAAACAAAGAAAATTTTAGGATTATGGAGTAGTCCATGAGGGTGTATCGTCTGAGCCAGTTCCCTTCAAACCATTCTGGACATTGGATCATCTGGGCCATGGTGTCATCGAAGACCTTTCAGGGGGTCTTGGCTGGTCAAACCTGATGTATCTTAATCTGGAACAAATCCATAGCCTCTGGCTTTCTGTGAGAACAAAAGCAGAGACTCTTTTCCAAAGCAACATATCCTTATATCCAAATTTTGAAGTCAAGGTATCTTTAAAATATACATTTTGGCATAACTCAACAGCTTTTAAAATCAAATGTTTTTCTGCAGTTAAAAATCCCAAAGACAACACAATCCAGATTCTCTGTGTAATATCCATTTTTACATGGCTTATTATTTATACTACCTTTACTGTCTCTTTAAAGACTTTATTTTTAAAATGATATATTTGTTTATATAACTGTATATATCACCTTTTTTGTCTCTTTCAAGCCTACGTATATTTTACACACATTTAAGCTATTACATCTGAATCTGTCTTATTGTGAATCTATTGCTTTAAACTGCAGCAGCTGTGGCTGCTGGCTCCACCCAGCTCAGCTTCCCAACATGGTGGTGGTAGGTTTTCCACCAGCTCAGGGAGGTATTGTGGGTCTATGCTTTTATCCAAACAGCGTGTAGCCCAGAAACCTCTTTTTTCGTTTTGTACTAGCAAAGGCTAAATCCACCATGCAGCTTAATGTGCCACTTGCAGAGGCCTCATTCCCGCCATACTGCAGGTTGATTACACACGCTAGGAACCCACCAGTAGCTCAAACCAGCAGCTGCCGCTCATTTGAGAGAGACAATTAGGAACTGTTTTTAGCTCTGCTTTAGAATCTTTTTTTCTCAGTTTTTAGGTGGAAACTCTTGCCACCATGTTGGATGCCATTTGTAGCTAGAGTTTTCCTGCCTGGCCCACAGTCAGGACAAATCTCTCTCACCTGCCAGTCCCACAACCGCTCAGACCCAACCAAGTAAGCACAGATACTTATATTGCTTACAAACTGTATGGCCGTGGCAGGCTTCTTGCTAACTGTTTCTTACAACTTAAATTAATCCATTTCCATTAATCTATACCTTGCCACGTGGCTCGTGGCTTACCGGCATCTTCACATGCTGTTTCTCATCGTGGCGGCTGGCAGTGTCTCTCTGACTCAGCCTTCCACTTCCCAGCTTTATTCTCCTCCTTGTCCCGCCTACACTACCTACCTAGCCAATGGCCAATCAGTGTTTTATTGATTGACTAATCAGCAACACATTTGCCATACAGAACATCCCACAGCACTCCTTCAAGAATAACTGTTTCAGTTACTGTTCCACTGCACACCAGAAGCCATCAGGGCACTGTTTGTTCAGCTGCCTTCCAATAAAGGGGCACTGTACCTTTTCTGGATTGCAAAGCCACTTTGGTAATTGTGCCATATTGTCTGGTCTCAGAGGACATCTGTTGGCAAAGCTGCAACCACACTTGTCATGGCAAGAATTCGTCATCCTTTGTTTTGTGTACTATTTGTCCATTTTGGACAGCACACTGTCAGCAGTCAATGTGAGGTCACTTTGTTGCCCAGTGGCTAGCTTTGCCACAAAATGTTCACTCCATATGCATTTCCTTCATTGCCCATATCTTCTCTTAAGTAGATTGTCTGTTCCTGGCAGCTAAGTGAAGCCTTTTTCTAGAATAAGTTAGTACTCTGTATGACCATTAACATCGTGACAAAAAATTTAATAAATATGTTATTATATATTAATCTTATAAATTTTGATATAAAATTCATATCTTAAGAAAAGTATAAATAATCTAAACAGAACCAAAAATTGAGATCAGTGGCAATAGAACAGTTCCTTAATTTTTTGGTTTTCTCCTGCCTATTATCAGAAGATGGCTCTTTCTTCTGACATGATACAGAGAATTTGCATTTTTCTTTTAACAACATGCTTGGGTTTAGAGAAGGAGAGAACCATTTTCCAACTTCAAAGCCAAGTTAATTTTTAATTGAAATGGGACTACTTAAAGATCATTTGTGTTAAGCATCTGTAGAGAAGAGTAGAAAAAAAAAGATTTAAGGAAGATTTATGAAATTTTATATCTCCTATCTGTCCTATTTCTTCAGATGTCTCTTTTATCCAGTATTCTTCAGATTCCTTAGCCTTCATTCTTCTGATAGACAAAAACAAAAACCTCTCCCCCAGTCTAATTTGGGGATGTTTCCGTTTTGGCTAGTTGTATCTGATTAAATGAAAAACATTTGTTACTTGTGTAAGTTAGTTTTCAATTGGATGGTCATACTGGTTGATGAACTATCACCTCTTCTAATTAAGAGGTCTTTCCTGTTCAAATCAATCCTTTATCACTTTTAATGATATCTATAGCTTTTCATCTCCTGTAGAAACAAAAGCAAAATATCATCCCCAATGTAAAACATGTCCTGGTTTCCATTCTGATTTGCACATCTATAAAGTATATAGGCTAATTTAATACTGTATTTTTTCTATTATCTAATGTCTCTCCACAGCTGTTCCTCTATTCTTATTAGCACTGAGAAAATTCAGTGCTAATAGAGCACTATGTAATCTATTTCTGGGGGTTTTTGTTACCTTTTTTCCATTTTTTAGCATATTCTTTAGAGTTGTATTTGATCTTTCTGTGACTACTTGGCCTGTAGGATTATGTGGTATACCTGTAATATGCTTTATCTTATAATAAGCAAAAAACAGTTTCATTTTAACAGAGACATATGATGGATCATTGTCAGTTTAATTTGTTCAGGTATACCCACAATAGCCATCACTTCTAGCAAATGTGTGATTACAGAATTAGCCATTTCAGAACCAAAAGCAGTTGCCCATTGAAATCCAGATTAAGTATCAATGATGTGGTATATATATTCCAACTTTCCAAATTCTGCAGAGTAAAACATCCATTTGCTAGATTTCTTTCCTCTGAGTACACTTTGGGTTAAATCCTGCTGGTAGTGGAGTTTGATTACAAATAGAACAAGTAGAACGTTTTCTTATAATTTCCTTGGCTTGTTGACAGGTTATGGAAAAATCCCTTTTTAAAAACCTTTACTATTATATGATTTTTTTTATAAAATTCTGAGGCCACCAGCAAATTTCCTATCAATAATTTGTCAATCTCCTCATTACCTTGTGCTAGAGGGCCTGACAGACCTATATGGGATCAGATGTGAGTTACATATGAAGGATGCTTTCTATTCCTGATTATATCTTGTTACTGAATAAATAACAAAGTTAGTTCTGACTCATCAGGTATAAATTTTGCAGTCTCAATATGTAAGACTACCATTTCAGCATACTGAGAGTCAGGAACTATTTTGAGAGGTTCAGAAAAATCCATTAATACTAACAGAGTAGCATAAAATAATGGTTTTTGAACTGAATTATAAGGATTTGAATCACTTTACTTATTTTTTTTTATTTTTACCCTGCCTTTCCTGGTATGTTTTCATCTGTATAAAATGTATGGGCTTCAGATATGGGTGTTTCCTGAACAATTTGAGGCAGAATCCAATCAGCTCTCTTTATAAGTTGAATACTATCATTTTTGGGATATTTGCTGTTAATCTCTCCCCAAAATTTACAGCAAGTTCTTTGCCAAGGTTCACTTTCTGCCCAGAATTTGTCATTTTTATCTTTAGTTAAAGGCACTACAATTTCTGATGTGTCTATTCATGCTAATTGACAAAGTCTGAATTTTCCTTTTTAAATTTAGTAAGAGATCTTTTCCACATAATTTTTTTAATTTTTTACTCGTTTACTTGGTAGAAATATTCCTTCCAGTGTATTATCTTCCCTCTACACTAAAATTCCTGTAGGATAATGCTTACACTGCAAAATAACCAAGATGCAATCAAGCTTTGGATCCATATGATATACATGTCCTTCCTGTACTATCTATTCTACCAAGACCAATTCTCTCGGCTTTACCAGACAATTCTCTTGGACTATTTAAATTCTTATCACCTTTTAAGGTTTTGAAGAAATTACTCAGTTTATCATTTTTTTACCCCAATAGTTTGTGGATTGGAAATGTTTCCAAATAAACTTTGAAATTAATTAAGAATCTCTAATAGATCTCTTCTAATTTGCACCTATTCGGGTCTAATTTTTGGAGACCTATGTTATATTCTAAATAGTTAATGTAATCTCCTCTTTGTATCTTTTAAGGAGCAATTTGCAATCCCCAACAAGGCAAAATTTTATTTACTTCTTCAAACATTTCTTCTAAATTATCTGCATTTGAATCAGTTAGTAAAATATTATCTATGTAATGATAAATTATAGATTTGAGAAACTGTGTCTGTATTGCTTCCAATGGCTGTTGTACAAAATACTGGCACAGGGTTTTGCTATTCAACATTCCTTGTGGGATAACCCTCCATTGATATCTCTTAACCACCTGAAAATTATTATAAATAGGCACCATGAAGACAAATCTTTCTCTGTCTTTTTTCTTGTAAGGCTATTGTAAAGAAATAGTCTTTTAAATCAATACCTATAATAGGCTATCTTTTAGTTAACAGAGTAAGCAAAGGAATTCCAGATTGTAGAGAGCACATTGGCTGAATTACTTTGTTAATTGCACTTAGGTCTGTTACCATTCTCCATTTACCAGATTTCTTTTTAATAACAAATATAGGAGAATTCCAAAGGCTGGTTGATTCTTTGATATGCTGGTCATTTAACTGTTCTTGTACCAGCTCTTCTAAAGCCTGCAGTTTCTCTGTTGTTAAAGGCCATTAATAAACCCATACATCTTATCTGTTAACCATTTTAAAGGTAGAACTGTTGGAGTCTTTGAAAGATAAACAGTTGTTGTGTCCTGTACTTGTACAATCTGGATTGCCAGTGATCTCTCTTTGTAATAAGACCTCCTAATATTTCTCTCAGAAACATGTGTTAGTTTATGGTTTGCTTCTGAGGTTGGAGGAATGCTAATCTGAGTATTCCATTGTTGTAATAGATCATGGCCCCATAAATTCATAGCTATATTAGCTACATATGGCTTTAATGTTTTTCTCTGTTCTTCTGGAACTATACATTTGAGCCATCTAGAACTCTGTTTCACTTGAGATAATGTTCCAAACCCTAACAGCTGAACATTATCTCCTGAAGAGGCAAATTTGGATGCCAAAATTCTGGTGCAATTATTGTAATATCCACATCTGTGTCTACCAAATCGTCCAAGAGGATGTCATTTTCATATTTTTAATTTTTGTATTTGTTCATTTATAGAATTTTGCCAAAAAATTGCTTTATGGTTTCTCCTGAAATTTCTATTCTCTCTGCTATAGCTGTTTTATCACCCCGAGCAGCCTGGTTTATACAAATAGGCATTTGGCTATTTAATTGTTCTGAGAAGGGGTTTCTTCTATGTTGACAGGAAAGGTCTCAAATTAATTTGCTGTGGGTACCTGCATGAGACCTCTCTGGGTATTTTCCAAGGGCAGAGGAAAAGGATTACCTTGTCTGTCCCTTGTTAATATACACTCCTTGGTCCAATGTTTACCCTTACCACACCTTCTGCATAATCCAGAGTGGAGGGGCCTTCTGTTGCTGTTGTTTCTTGAATTAACATTCTTTCTAGGAACACCCTGTTTACACTCCCTTTTCAAATGACTTTGTTTCTTAAAACTGAAACATCTGACATTGTTTTTCCTCAAAGCTTTAGAAAGCACCTCTCCTCTCCACATCTCATCATGGTCATGAGACTCAATATTAATTGTTTCCCTGATCCAATACTCCAAGGGTGCTGATCTGGCCTTTACTGGTCTGATTATTCTTTTCCATGCTGCATTCACATTCTCAAAAGCCAAATATTCCATTATTATCTGTCTAGCTTCTGAATTTCGTAATATTCTATTTACTGCTGAAGACAGCCTTTGTAACAAATCCATGAAGGATTCTCTGGGGGCCCTGTATAACTTTTGTAAATGATTCATTTTTCTTTCTTGCTTCCTCAATTCTCTCCCATGCATTCATGCCTCCATGCAGCATAAAATTAAGGTTTGGTTATCATATAAATATTGTCTTTGGATATTAGTGTATTTGCCTTCTCCAAGAAGCTGATCCTGGGGAATTTCCACAACTCCAGGCCTATATTTTTGCGGTATTGTTTTAGCTTCCTCTTTGAACCATATTATCCATTGTAATTGAGTCCCAGCTTCTAGGACAGCTGTAACTAATTCTTTCCAGTCCTGAGGGACAATTCTATTACAAGTTAACCACAAATTTAACATATGCTGTACAAATGGAGAATGCATACCATATGAGACTATAACTTCTTTACATCTCCTTGAGTCTAATATTTCCACTGGAGTCCTGTTAGCTTGTACATACCCTTGAAGAGGTAATTTCTATAAGGTTACCAGTAGATTAAGCTTGTTTGTTTGAAAACAGGCTGTATCTCTGAAATCATATAATTCAATACTGAAATAATTTCACCTTTATATTCTTCTGTCTGGGTCTAAATTTTTCTATAAGTCATTTAAACAGGTTTTTCTAAAGTCAATTGTAGATGAATTTCTAATCAGTCTTTTAAATAAGAAACATAGAGCTAAATACAGGAGTGAAAGTTTAAGAGATCAGAGAAATATGAATAGTCACCAGCTAATCTTAAATCACAATGCTGCTGTAGCTTCCAAAGCCAACCAGCTTCTTCCTGTCTAACATGTACCTTTATTGCCCTGCAGTTCTTCCTTCTCATTGGCTTTTAACACAGACAACTCACATCCTCATCACTGCCTGTCTGTGCAGACCTCCAAGTCTCTGTGATTGGCAATGGGATTAAAGACATGTTTCACCACTCTTTTCTGTGTCCTTGAACACACAGACTCTGCCTGCCATGTGATCTGATTAAGGGTGCGTGCTACCACTGCCTGACTTTTGTTTATGGCTGGCTATGTTTTCTGATCTCCAGGCAAACTTTATTTATTAACATACAAATAAAATATCACCACTGTCAGTCCTGAGAGGTTCACATTTAAATTCTTCTCTCTGGGTCACAATTTATATGATTCATTTTAACAAGTTTTTCTAAAACTCTTTCTTATAATGGCACTTAAGTTGACCAAATATTTTAATACTATAATAAAGATGATTAAACAAATAATACTCATAATTGCTGTTATTATACATCCCATCAACATTAATTATCCTCTCATTTAATTGTTCCATGTTCAGAATGCCTAATGTGTTATCAAACTGAGACCAAATTCCTTCCCTTGTAAAAATGTTTTCCATTTTTAATGTGGGAAAAAAATTCTCCTTTAACTAATTTTACCCTTTAAAATATCTTTATTGATTTACCAAATCTGTCTTCTGCATAGAACAGTAGAAGTCTGAGGAAATTTCAAAGCAGTTACCAAGTGTTGTGGCAGTACAAGATGGAAATCCAGAGAGAGACAGAGGTGGTGGGAGTCCGCTACCCACAAGTAGAGAGAACACCAAAGAGATTCTGGCCACATGCTTGGGCCTGAGTCATGCAACTGGTACTGGAGCCAGGGGCTCTGTAAGCCCAGAAGTAGTCTGGCTGCATGTAGCTCTGGCCACTTTGCAGCTTCAGCTGAGGGCAGTGCCCAGCTCTGGTGGTGCTGGGACCATGAAAGGCCACAGGCAATTGGATTTTCATGAATTCCTGCCCCACTGTTGGATGCCAACTACAGATGAGTTTCTAAATGGTCTTATTAAATAAAAAACATGGAACCAAATATAGGGGTGACAGCCTTAGAGAGATCAGGGAAATAGGAAAAGCCACTAGCCAACCTTACCTCATCAAATCTACAGCTTCCAAATACGAGCTACTTCCTGTCTACCCAAACGTTTATATACCTTGCTTCTCTGCCCTCTTATTGGCTCTTAGCTTCCTTGTCACTGTCTGTCTGTACAGATATCAAGGTCTCTATAGTTGGTACTTGGATTAAAGGCTTGTATCACCACACTTGGCACTGCTCTCTAGTATGGGCTTGAAAACACAGAGATCCTGCCTGCTAAGTGATCAGATTAAGGGCATGCGCTGCCTGACTTGTTGACTTAAAATGGTTGGCCTTTTAACCCTGATCTCCAGACAAGCTTTATCAAAGCACAAATAACTATCACCACATTTCAGCACAAAGAAAATATCACCATATGGTCTAACAAAATTAATCTCTAATTTGCATTAATATACAAAATTTGTATACAACATACAAAAATTCAATCTGATGTAAAGTATTTAAAACTACTAGTTGATGTTTAAGATATGATTCAGTAACCTATCCTTTTTTCCTATCATTTCTATGACATTTTAGAGAAGATTGAGTAATCTACCTCTTTTCTATATCCTCTTTTTTTTCTTTCACAGTAGATTCAACAATCTACTTTTTTATCTTATCATTTCTATATTTTTATAGTAGATTTAATAATCAAATTTCTTAACTTATCATTTCCATATAACACATTTCTCTATCATACCCCTTACTTCTTTTAGAAAGATATAGATTATGACCAATAACAATTTTTAGCCAACCAATAAACATAAACAAACATCCATAATCTATTTTTGGGAATGTGCACACAGTTTTCCAGGCTACTTCCCTCTTATTGGTAGTGCTTGTAGTCTTAGGGGGACAGAAATAATATTTAGAATATGGTCAAGTCCTGTTTAGAGTGGTCTGTGAGGCAGTATCATCTCAGCTAACCATCTTGATATTGTCCTGAGCAGTTTGTATTCCCAAGCCATCTTTGTGTGGTGTTATTCAGATTAATGGAATTATCATAGTCTACATGGATTCATCATTGTAGGGTCTCATCATCTGTTTGGAGACTTCAAAGTTGCTGTTAGGTGTGGTCATGTTTAACTGCAGAAAACTAATAGAGCCTCAAACCTAAAATTATGTACAGGCTTGATGCAGCCTTTTTTGCTAGAATTGTCAGCACTCTATATGACCATTAATATCATGCCAAAATTATATATATATATATATATGTATATATACGTATACATATATATACATATATACATATATATATTATAAATTTTGTTATGAAATTTATACCTTAAGAAAAGTTTTAAAGAGTCAAAATATAACCAAAGTATCATGAGATTCATAACAATAGAATACTCCCTTAATTTTGGTTTTTCTTCTGTCTCATATAAGATGGATCTTCTGAAATGATACAGCAACTTTGCATTTTCATCTTAACAAACATGCTTGGGTATAGAGAAGGAGAGAGCCATTTTCTAACTCAAAAGTCAGCTTTAATTTTTAATTTAACTATGAGTATACAAAGACCATTTGTGTTAAGTGTCTGTAGAGAATAGAAGAAACAAACATTTAGGAAGATTTATGAAATTTTATCCTGTTAGATATGTGATACACTAATAGGCCAACTTACTCTTTTTCTTGGAATATTTTCTCTGCATGATTTTTCCTTTTACTTTAGATGTCTTATTTGTCCCGTGTTCTTCAGATTCTTTAGCCTTCCTTCTCCTGAAAGAAAAATACAACCGCTTCCCCAATCCTAACTTTGGGGGCTTTCCCTTTTCTAATATTCATCAAATTTGATTTGTTTTCTCTTTAAATTTTTGTTTTGTTTTCTAAAGCTGTAATTTTTTTGTTCTCTTTTCTATAGCTGTTCTACCACTCAGAGCAGTATGTTCTTTTTTTTTTTAAATAGGCATTAGGTTCTTTATTTACTCTAGAAAGGAGTTTTCTCCGTGATTACAAGAAAGGATTCAACAGAATTTGACATGGGGGGCTGTGAAAGGCCCCTCAGGGAGTTTCCCAATGGCAAAGGCAAGGGATTACTTCATGTGTCCATTGTTGATCTACATTCGTTATTCCTGTATGTGCCTTTGCCACAACATAATCTGCATAATCAGCAGTTCTGTTGGGATTACTCCTAAATAAAAGGTTATTTATAGGAATGCCCTCTTTTCAGTCCCTTTCTTTGGTGACCTTGTTAGACTCAGTTAAGACATATATAAAAATTTTTCTTTCAAACTTCCAAAAATCAGCTTTTCTTTCTAAGCATCATCATGGCCATAAGATTCAATATTTATTGTAACTCAGATCCATTCATCAGAGGGTACTTGTCTTGCCTGTAACAGCCTAATTACCTTTTTGTATTGTGCATTAGAATTTTTAAAAGCCAGAGATTCAATTATTATCTGTCTAGCTTCTGAAATTGGTGTCATTGTATTTACTGCTGAAGGCAGTCTTTTCAAGAAATCATTGAGGGTTTCTTTTTGGCCCTGTATAACTTTAGTAAATGATTCATTCTTTTTCTATGTGTTCAGTTCCATCCCAAGCACTCAAGTATGCCATTCCGCATAAAGACAGAGTGTGGTCTTTATATGAAGATTGTCTTTGTATATAAGCATAATCACCTTCTCCAAGAAATTTGTCTTCCAAAATTTCTATACCTCTAGCTCTATTTTGTTGTTCAATGGTCTTAGTCTCATCTTTCCACCAGATTCTCCATAGTAATTGAATACCAGCCTCTAAACTGCTATAACCAAATTTCTCCAGTCTTGGGGGATAATTCTATTACAAGTTGATTATGGGTTGAACATCAGCTTCATGAAAGATGAGTGGATGCCATATGAGATGGTTGCTTCTAAGAATCTCCTGAAATTTAACATTTGCTCATGAGTCAAATCAGTTCTTACAAAGTCTTGAGGATATAAAATCACTTGGTATTTCCTGTAAGGTTTCTGGATAGATTAACATTGGTTGTTTGAAAGACTTAGGCTGTTTCTCTCTTACTGTATAATACAATATTGAGATTGGTTCTTTTTTAAATTCTTCTGTCTGGGTCTGAATATCTCTATGATCTGTTTAAACAAGTTTTCTAAAACTTTTATCTCTGGACTGATATTAACCAACTTTTTTAATGATAAAATAGAAATGTTTAAACAAGTAATATTTATCATTGATGTTATGTAAATCCCATCAGCATTAATTATCCTTTCATTTAATTGTTCCATTTTTAGAGCATCAATTGCATTATCAAACAGAGACCAAAATTCCTCCATTGTAAAAGGTTTCCCATATTTCATGTAGGAAGAAATCCTTCTATTAACTAATTTCTCCTTAAGAAATCCCAACTGTATCATCAAATCTGCTAACAATGAGATTCAGATGATTGTGTGGCAGCAGCCAGAGGAGTTTACCAAGAGAAAGCCAAAACCCACAAGGAGAGGAAAGAAACAAAATATCCAACCATCTGCATGGGGAAAGGGTTTAGAAGTGGCTAACTCCTGTCATTTTTGGAGTCAAAAAATACCTACGAAATTTGCTGCAGAGAGTCTGCAACAAAAACTTAGCCAGAAAGTATAGAACCCAGCCCAAATGAGGTGAAGACTCTGGCTGTGTGCAGATCAGCCTGAGCAGGGGGGACTGCAAGGCCACACCAAGTGGCTTTTATGTGAATTCATGTTTCACAAGTTGTATACCAGATGTTACTCAAATTCTACAAGGTCTTTTAATAAAAAATCTGGAGCCAGAAATTAGGGTAAATACAAAAAGTTCGGAGAGACCAAAGAACACGCGATTTCTTACAGCTAGGACTCCTCAGCCTGAGAAGCTTTCCTCACCTCAAAGATTTTAGATCCTCTCTTCTCAACCCCCATACACCTCTTTTGCTATGCCATATTACATCTTGGGGTTAAAGGCATGCTTGATTCCCAAGAAAAGGCATGAGATCTCAAGTCCTGTGGTTGAAAGTGTGTGCCACCTCTGTCTGGCTCAATTTTTCTCTGAGACTGAGTCAATCTCATGTAGTCTAGCGTGGCCTTGAGCTTACAGTGGTGCAGACGCATCTCTGCCTCCTGAGAGCCATGTTTAAAGGTGTGTGCCACCAATGCCTGACCACTATGTCTAATCTAGTGGCTGGCTCTTTCATCTGATGTTCAGACAGGCTTTTTTTATGGTACACAATATATCACCACAAGCAGGAGTAGCAAAAGCAAATTTGTTTTTAATGACAAATATTAAGGAGCAATAAAAACAGAAAAACTAGATCATTCAAAAGAAATTGGTATTAATCTTATTATCCAGGAAAGAAAGTTCCCATGTAAGTAGCAACACCAACAACTGTTTAGTCTATTGTAAAACAGTTTACTTTTTCATTATAAAATTCAATATTCCCCAGGAAGCTTCCTTACACAGGTGTATCTCTTGTTTAGTAGTGCAGTTTCTCAAAGTCCCCTGTGCAACCATTCAACACATTGTTTTCAGTTATTGCCATGGTTCTTTCCTTCCCAGGAAACAGTAACTTACCTTGTGATAAAATATGTAATAAAACTTGTAGCTAGAGTTTTTCTGCCTGGCCCACAGTCAGAACAAATCTCTCTCACCTGCCAGTCCCACAGCCACTGAGACCCAACCAAGTAAACACAGAGACTTATATTGGTTACAAACAGCATGGCCATGGCAGGCTTCTTGCTAACAGTTCATATAGCTTAAATTAATCCATTTCCATTAATCTATACCTTGCCAAATGGCTTGTGGCTTACCGGCATCTTCAAATGCTGTTTCTCATCGTGGCGGCTGGCAGTGTCTCTCTGACTCAGCCTTCCACTTCCCAGCTTTATTCTCCTCCTTTTGCCGCCTACACTTCCTGCCTAGCCAATGGCCAACCAGTGTTTTATTTATTGACTAATTAGCAACACATTTGCCATACAGAACATCCCACAGCAAAAACTATTGAGCCAATAATACCTTGAGGACTCAGGACAGTGGCTAGAATTCAAATCAACTCAACAAGAGATAAACTACAGGCCTTAGAACAGGTGGTACAAGAGCAGTTAAATTCCCAGCATACTGAAGAATCAATCAGACCTTGTAATTCTCCTGTATCTGTTATTTTAAAGAAATCTGGTAAGTGGAGAATGGTAACAGATAAAAGAGCTTTTTAAAAGGTAATTCAGCCAGTGGGCTCTCTACAATCTGGGATTCCTTTGTCTTCTCTGTTACCTAAAGGATGACCTCTTATAGTTATTGATTTAAAAAAACTCTTTCTTTTCACTGGGAAAAAGAGACATCTTAAAGAAAAAGACAAACACCCAAGAAATGTTCCAAGAAAAAGAGTAAATTGACCTGTTGGTACATAGTATATCTCATAATTAACAAGATAAAATTTCATGTCTTCCTAAAAGTTTGTTTTTGATGATCTCTATGAGCATATAATGAAAATACTCTTTATGCAGTCCCAGTTCAATTAAAAATTACAGCTATTTTTGGAGGTGGAGCATGGCTCTCTCTTTTTCTAAACCCAAGCATGTTTGTTAAAAAAAAAATTAAAAATCTCTGTATCAAGTCATAAGAGACTCTAGAAATGGGATAGGGAAAAAATAAGGGACTATTCTATTGCCACTATTTTCATAATTCCTTGGTTTTATTTTAACTCTTTAAAACTTTTCTTTATATATATATATATACATATACATATATATATATTATATATAATATTCATGGTCATAGTGTATTAAATAATCCTAGAAAAAAGGCTTCATTTACCTGCCTGTACATGATTTGGGGTATGAGTCTCTATCAGTTTTCTGCAGAGTACCATGACCATACATAACAGTGATTTTGAAGTCTCCAAAAATGATGAAGGGACCACCCAACAAGGATTTCATCAGGAGGATGATAGTACCACTAAGAGGATAATCACCACCCAAAGATCAGCTTTGGACTACAAACTGCTCAGGACAATTTCAAGTTGCCTAGCTGAAATGATCCAGCCTTAGAGTCTACTTAAACAAGGACTTGAGAAATAATCTTTTATTATTTTAGACAAAAAGGGGAAATGTGGTTATACATTGTACACCTGGATAAAACTTATCTGCGGATCAGAGGACAGAGCCAGGCACTAGATTAGAAATAGAGACCAGACAGTGATGGCACACAGCCTTAATCCTCTCACTCAGGATACAGATCTATCAGTGTGTCTGTGAGTTCAAGTCCACAATGGGAACAGAGCCAGATGTCAAGGAATACATCTTTAATCCCAACTCTTGAGATCTCATGTCTTTGCTTGGGAAGCATACAAGCCTTTAATCCCAGATGCCAGGGCAGAAAAAGGTTTATAAGGTGTAGATGTAACCAACCATCTATTAAATAAGAAACACAGAGCCGATTCAGAGAAGAAAGCCAAGAGGTCAGAGCTAAGAGCCTTACCCTTCCTGCTTCAGCCAAGAGAGCTCTCTAAAAAAGGGCCTACTTCCTGTCTGTTCATCTTTATATAGACTGTCTGTCCTGCCTTCTTATTGGTTGTAAACCCAAACACATGACTGCTTCATCACTGCCTGTATGTACGACCCTCCAGGTCTTCTATGGTATTGAGATTAAAAGCATGTGTCTTCAATGTTGGCTGTATCCTTGAACACACAGAGATCTACCTAGCTCTGTCTACCAAATGCTGGGATTAAAGGCATGCACCACCACCGTCATGCACTTGCTATGGCTCTAATAGCTCTGACCCCCAAGCAACTTTATTTATTAGCATACAATTAAAATCACATTTCAGTACAAGTAAAATACCATCACAATAAGGCCTGAGCAAAGAAGAAGTTTCTCTCTTGTGGCTGAGGATTTTGTATAGGTAAGAACATTGTGGGTTTGCTCTGCTTCTCCAATCTTTTAGCTTTTACCTCAATATTTGGCTCTGGGTTTTACTTTTTTATTAATAAGACCATTTAGCAATTTGTGATACACACCTATTAACTGATTTTTCAACAGTGAAATTTTAAGTACAGATTATAAGCAGTAGCAATGATAATATATATAAAATTTTCATCTCATTGTGTATATTTAAGAAATTCATGTGAGCTTCAAGCATTTACATCTTGGATCCATCTATCACAACTCATACTCTTGATAAGTACTCCCGTAAATCAACAGCTTAAGCTTCCCTACTTACCTACTGTTAATTCCTAGCATTGGGATCTATCTATCTAACTATCTACCTATTTATCTGTGCATCTAGCTATCTAACTCTGATACTCTTAGGCTTCAGACTATTTGCACACCCTATTACCTATGGATCTGGAGGTTTCAAGCATATACCCAAGAAAAAGATTTTCCACTATGCTCATTAACTCTATCTTTTTTTCTCCAGTCTATATCTGTCCCATCAGATTTCTCATTATTTAAAAAATATAAACTGCTCCAAATTAAAATCAGGTACCCTTACACTTGCTGTAAACCATATTAACTTGATGTTTCTGATGGAATTCCAAACTGGCCTGAGCCTCTGGCTTTAAGTAGAATTTTCATACTGCTATAAAGCTCTTTGCCTGCCCCAGGTTGTCTCTGTAAACCTAGATAGCAATCAAAACAGATTTCTCCAACCTTAACTCAACTCCTTCCTTCCAATCTTTGATAAGCACTCCAAACATCCAAGGTCTTGACAACACCATTGTAATTTCAGCCAAGAAGCAGTTTCAGAACAGATTACATAGGCCTTCATCACCAAAAAACAGTCTGGAATGTCAGGACCAAAAGCATCCTTAGGACAAATGGCTAAATTGGTGCCTATTAGCATACCAAATGCATGCTGGCCTCCATGCTCTCATGGCAAATACTGGTACAGAGTTCACACAAGTATTCAGCATCCTGACGCCTCTTTGCTCTTCTCACCCCAGTCCCTATCCTAAACTTACCCAGGTCATAGACTTCTATTCCCCAGCCTCTGATTTATATATAACAGTGTCAATTTGATAATGCCTATTCTTGGCACTCTTTATCTTCTTGGCCACCCTCTCTCATCTTATTCTGTTTTAGTCTTGCTTTCTTGATCCCCACGTAGTGGCCTGGCCTATTCTGCTGGCCATGTTCTGTGTACTACTTTCTCTCTTTGCTCTGGACTCTTCTAAATGCCCCTAGGTATATTCTCCATCATACCTAAAATAAATAACTTCCCTGTAATCATAAAAAAGAAAAAATATTGCATTATTTCTCCATTCTGAACATCTATATTTAAATATAAGTATGTTTATAGGACACTCAAGCAGAGAGGTGCTATGTGGGAGGTGAAAGTGCTAACATGAGTGAATGTACGGCACTTGGCAGTAGAGGGGCAATACTGAGAAAATGGCAATGATGTGCATGTATGAACCAGTTTTATAATGAATCCCATTATTGTATACACCCAGTAAAAATTACTCAAAAAGAAGAAAAAAGCTGAAATACAAATACACAGTTGTGAGAAGAAATGTAAGTTTATGAAGATATTCTACCATACAGTAATTAAATTATGTTTAATGTCTCTATAAATATAATTTATTTACTTTTTGCCCAGATGTAACAGAGGAAAAATTATCTAAAAATTTCTGTAGTATGTTTTATATTTCAGATATTACAAAGGTTGTTTTAAGCTGGAATTCTGTGAAGCAAATTGGACTTAACTGTCAATGTATAGTAGACCAGTCATAATAGGAACAAATATTTGATAACTCAAGACTACAAGATTCAGGGCTGGAGAGATGATTCAGAGGTTAAGATCACTGTACTACCCTCATAGAAAACCTGAATTTACTTTTTAGGACACAAATAAAGGAGTCTACAGCACATGCAGTGGCAACTCCATGGGAACCAATGCATTCTTCTCATCTAAAGGTACTACACACAGAAATATATGTGCACACCCATGTGCACGATGCACACCTACAACATGCACTTGTGCACACACACACACACACACACACACAGACTCATATAAAATAACCACCACTACACAATTACTATGACCACTATTACTACTGCTATTATTACTACTAATACATTTTAGAAAAAAACCTACACAATTCAATAATAGGATGTATTCTATGACCATATCCACTCAGTCACCTGTACAAGGACAGGAAAATAAACACCAGTGTCCATATAAGTTTTTAAAATTTTAAGAATTTATTTCCATGGAAACAGCCCTGGAGGAAAACCAGCCATTTTCTCCTGGAATACTTTATCAAAGGTTTCAGCTTGAGCTACTGTAAAGTGATTCTTCCAGTCCCCAGCCACACCTGGAAAATGTGAAGCAGACACAGAGATGGGTTAATGATGATTGTAAATCTGCTCTCATTCCTTTATTCACATGATTTTACCATCTGCGTAAGTAGGAACACACAGTCAATAAAGTAGAACTAACAGTTACTCTATGGAGAACAATTCTTATGCTTTGAAAAGAATGCAAACAGACTTGTACCTCTGTGTAAGTAATGTCAACCATCTCTTATACCAATTTTTCAACTCCACAATATATAACAACATGGACACTGGATCTATATTTTTAATGTCTAGATTATGTCTCCTTCTCACTAGACATGCTTCCATCATACTATCGAGCCCAACAGAGTTTCATATCTCAATTACCCAAACACACTTAAATCGTTCTTTCTTCCTTTTAGGGTTAACTTATAACTGTTCTGCAAACTATGCCAGCAACTTTTAAAACACCTTTTAAAATTAATTCTAATTATGTGTCTGTAGCTGCATATGAATGCACATGCCTGCAGAGGTTGAAGATATCAGATACCATGGAGCTGGATACACACACAGTGGTGAGCTCCATATCAGTCATCTTGATATTTCCATCAGATACAACAGACACAAAATACTGCCTGCTGAGTGCATCCCAGGATGTCTGTTTTCAGTCAGTATGGAGTTTGCTGATGTGTGAAGATGATTTCATTCCCAGTATTTTTTTTAACCATGCCTTGGTTCTCATAACCACATTCTAGGAGGTTTTAGGCTTGGACGTAGAGATCTCCTATAGTCCAAATTATCACATTGTATTATGTGTTCCTTAATCATGAAGTGTTGATGTATTCCACATAGTTACTTCTTTTTCTTCTGTTTCCCTATTTTTGTGATAGTGACCCTCTCTTCCTATCTTCTCTCCATGTAGAATTCTACAGGTCTTCTCCTTGCTGTATTTTATTTCATAGCTGTGACACTTTGATGAATTTCCTCTTTTTCAACATGCTTCAAATATGCATCTAATATATTTGAAAAGTAAAGTATTTCTTAAATTATCAGAAGCTTCATTTATTAAAGTGTATCAGACATACAAAAACATTCTCAGTATGGAATTATTGAAAGGATTAGTGAATGAGGAAGAAAGATAGTGGCCTTGTTACCATTTTGCTGATGAAGAAAAATTAGTCCTTGAGAACTTACCAGCAGTATAGTGATGCTTGTAGATTTGAAGCCAAAAAGACTGACCACAGAAGTCATGTTTTTATTGTTGTTGTTGGTTTTTTTTGGTTTGTTTGTTTTGGTTTTTGGTTTTTTTTTTTTTTTTTGGTTTTTTCGAGACAAGGTTTCTCTGTGTAGCTTTGCGCCTTTCCTGGAACTCAATTGGTAGCCCAGGCTGGCCTCGAACTCACAGGGATCCACCTGGCTCTGCCTCCTGAGTGCTGGGATTAAAGGCGTGCGCCACCACCGCCTGGCTAGAAGTCATGTTTTTTTTTCCTTACTAAAATACAATATTTGTGTATCACATAAGTTAACTTTAAATGCCCAGTTGTACACATTAAAGAAAATATAATTATTGATACACAATAGTCAAATAATATACCATTTCTTGCGATGACTGTAAGAGTGTCATCTATTGATACTGGAATCTATCAATGCCCATTGCTACTTTCAGCTTCATTATTATACTCATTAGTGAAACAAGTTGTGTTATTGTATTCCACAGTAATCTTGAATCTCATAAGCCAGACTGGATGCTGAGCTATCAGAATCTCAGCAAATTCACTATGTCTGCAAATGGAATGAATCAATCCAGATGAGAGAATCATGTTTGTGGAGTGGACTCATGAAGTTCTCAGTCCAACCATCTCAAAATCTTGTGTACCTTTCATGCATATATTTTTCTTCAGTGCTTCTTTCTAAAAACCTCCTGAAACTCTGATGTGTCCAGGGTCAGCAAAACCCTAATGCACAGTGGCTTAACTCCTGTTGGAAAGGAACTTCCTCCTAGTTTCAGAGGCTGCAGTCTCATAAAATGTTGTTTTTCATACCCTCCTGGCTTTTTTGACCTGTAGATAGTGGGCTTCTCCATAGGTCTTCCCTCTGTTTCTCAGATTAATATCTTTTTTGTACACCAGAGAAAATGATTACTGACTCAAGTACTCTGTCTAGTAAATATCTACTGTGAATGAGGGTCAAAACCTTTGTAGTTTGTCAGAAGACATTTCCTCCCATGTGTCTTGATTGTGGCAATGTCTTTATCAAAGTTATGTCAACTAAACAGAACAACTCTCCGGTCTATATTTCATGAAGTATCTAAATATTGAATCATAATGACCAAATTGTTTGTGGAAAATTGTTCACTGGAGCTTTAAACTAAATTAATCCTATCTAGCCTGATAAGTGAGTCTCCCAGGTAAATATTAGCTCTTCAGATTATCTCTCTAGAGGCAAGGAAATGTATCTCTCTGGTGTCCTGAGAAAAACAACTAAAGGACAAAAAAAAGTTGAGTGAACTCCTCTTGTTCAAAGCTAGTATAACATTTAACACAATTTTTCATGCATTATGCTTTAAGGATTCGGTCTATTGGTAAGTAATGAAATAAGTTTTAGAATTAATCTTTGATATGCTCATACTTTCCATATTAAGCAAAGGAATCAATCTAATGTAGGAATTAAGAAGATCAACATTTTCCTCATTCTTCTTATTCTTTTCAAAATGTTTCCCAACATATGCATCTCAGCAACTTCTGCACTGGAGTCATGAATCAGGGTGAGGGGTGCAATGAAGTTTGTCTCCCCCTTCATTGACCTGCTTTCTTGTGGGATTCATGGCTTATAGTGAGTTTAATACAAGGAAAACAATTTCTTAGAATAAAAGTTATCTTTAAATAAACAAGAAATGGGTGTCTTATATGATCACTATGATAATTAAAGCACATATGAATTTAGGGCCATATCCTGTTTTTTGAAATAACTACTATATATTTTTCTCCTAAAAATATGATACATGAAAATACTATGTTTTAGAAGAGACTAAACTAAAATCCCAATGTGGTCTCATTCTGGAAAAAAACAGAGTTGGAAAAGAGGAAAGTACAGTTTTCTTCATGTAATTTTGTTCTAAACTCTATTTCATCTATTCCAGTGCATCTCAGATAAAACTTTTGTTAGTTTCAGTAGTCTGTCTCTATTAAACAAGCCACCTTTTTGTTTTGGTATTTCATTGAAGCCATTTTGTACACATACTCTTTTATCTCTGCCAAATTATTATTTACTTCAGGAAATCCAATAATGGGCTATTTCTTCTCTTACTTGAGGTCTTCAGTTCTTGTACAGAGAACTCTATCTTCATAGAGTCTGGAGCACAGGAGTCTGAGGTTATGGGTCAATGGCAGTGGACCCTACCATAGGCCTCAGTCCTTAGTGTACAGATGACCATTTTCTTGAGTTGACATTTTGTGTGCCCAAATCTGAGTGTAATTTCCTCTTGTGAGGATACCAGGAGTACTGAATTAAATGCAATACACTAATGACTTTAACTTACTTATCTCTATCTATACTCCTGATGTCCTTAGAGTCTTATGACCTGATCTTCACACTGTAGGTTGGAGGTTGACTGAAGATTAAGAATGAAGCATATAAGTAATTAGAAGAGGAAAATTAAACCTGTAACTCTCTACTTTCTGCATTTATATCCAAGTTTTTTAGGCATCCCCAAATACCTCACATCTATCTCATTCCTTCTTCAGCCCTGAGTCCCATCTCATTAATTATTCACTAATTTGGTGTGGTGTATTCTGGCAGTCACTCCTCAACTGCACAGCTATGAAACCATACCAACAATTTGCTCATAGCATAGAGAGGTGGCACAGACATAGAGAAGATGAGTATTCCCATTTCAAGGGAGACAATTCAGAAGAAAGACAGTAAATACGATTGTGAAGCAATCCAAATTGAGCTTGGCAAATGTCATCATATTTTAACACTGGAGGATAATTCACTTAGTTCTTATAAGTTCTAATCTTAGCCTGCAATGGATCAACAATCTTGACCTGTTGAACATCTTTTAGAGCAGTGAATGGAAGTGTATTTTGTGGTTATCATCCATTATATATCTTTGGTTCTTTCCATTAAACATTTTCTTAGAGTTTAGGGCTATGATACAGAAAGCCTAAGAAAGACAAACAAAAACATGTCTCTCATTTTCCATTGAGGATATTGAACACAACCCTCTAAAATCCCAAGAATATCTCCCAGAAAAAAAGCAATCTTTTCAGTGTTTCTGAAGACCATGTCATCACCACAGAAAGATTCCACTGCAAGGTCTCTGAGACACTATGAGAGATGTGCAACGACCATTGACATATTCACAACAATTTCTTACAGCTTCATTGGAACAAAAAACCCTTCCACTTATTCTTACATATTTTGGATATAAAGAGTTTCTTCACCTTTTCTCATGAGGGCCAAACCATTAATAATCACATCTTTAATGATGAGACTAAAATTAGACACATTTTTTTCTTTCATGGCTTGGAAGGAGCTGTACTTGAGGACCATATCTAGCTCATCTGGCTCCAGTTTCTTTCCTAGGAAGTCACAGATCTTCTCTATGGTTCCCCTTGTACTCTAAAAGAAAAATCAAAACAAAAATGAGGGTAATAGAGAAATCTGAGAGAACAGATGCAGAGAAGGTAACTACAGATGGAAGATGGAAAAAGAAACATGAAGAATGAAATGGCATCATAAAATGAGAAAGTATTCAATGGGGTTTAGGAAAGAAACAGGCCTTGTAAAGAGGGCAAGAGTCACACATAACATTTGTATATTTAGTCAGCTTGCAATGTGACTGATCTCTGGCCCTTAAAATACAGAGGCTGCGATTTTTATTATGGGGGACTTAATATTAGATGGGTCTCATATAACTTAGGATGTCCCCAAATTTACGTTGTATTGAATGAAGACCTTAAACTTCTGATCATCTTGTCTCTAACACTTTATTGGTGTATTCACAGGTGTATGCCAACCTACCTACTAAATGCAATCGGATTTTTGTCTTGAGACAGTATGCTATGGAGGGAGTCCTATCTGGTCTGATGCAAATTGCTGTGGAGACCAGACTGACCTTAAAACACAAAGAGGCTTTTCCCCTTAAGTGCAAGCATTAAAGGTATGCACCAAGATACCAAACCTGCCCTCTGTTTAACGATACTTATAGAAATACTTATAGACAGCAGTCAATGTGAGTGAAGGCAATATGCACAAATAATTTGATCGGGGCTCACGATACTTTTTCCTATGGGTAACTGAGCATAACACAGATTTAAAACACTTTCATAAAAATGTTCTCAATAATTTTTACTTGGGGCTACTGCCAATATTTTATTTTGTTTTGAATTATAATTTCATGCTGTTACTTAGATGGGCATCAAATGCACAACCTTTTTACCTCAGACCGCCCAGACTGGGATTATAACTGTGCACTGCCACAACTGGCTCACTTCTAGGAGTTAGTCATAAGAATGCAAAACTTTGGAATAAGGAAGACTTTGCTTAGAATCCAAGCCCTACAAATGGGCTCATAAAGGAATTTTTGGCTCTAAACTTTTATTACATATTTTATCACAGACTCAGTTAATATTTAATGTAAAGGTAAACAACCATGGCAATAACTGAAAACAGTGCATTGAATGGTTGCAAAGGAGACTTATGGGAAAATGAATAAGCATGCAGCAGAGGTGGGTAATGAAGTTTCCTGGGAAAATTGAATTTTACAATGAAAAATTCAAATATTCCTCAAAAGACAAAGTATCTGATGGATGGCTTTGCTTTTTACATGGAAAATTTCTTCCCCTGGAAGATAAAATCAAGAGAGCAAATTATTTTGGAATGATTCAAATTTTCTGTTTTTGTTTATCCTTAATATATTTCATCAAAGATTATTTTTCTGACTCATGCCAGGGAAGTAGGTAGGCTGACCACATATTTTCTCCTTTTCTTCTGCTCCTCACGTCCCAATTCGAAACTCTCATACCAAGTTCTACCACAGAATATCTGTGGCTACTCCCCCCATCTAGAGTGGATCCCAAAGAGCTTCTCCTCTTATCCTGACTCTTCCAACTCATAGGATTATCCCAATCCCCTACTTCAACTGGCCCTCCTTGGGAACCCACAGATTACTCTGACCAGGGAATTGTAAGCTAACTATAGATTTTTGTCTCACTCTCCATTCCTTTGAGTCCCATCCCCCAGTGTTATCCCTAATTCTGCATCAAAACACCTACATCAGACACCTCCATCTCTAGTGGATCTCAGAGACCCTCCTAAATACCCCTACCATAAATTGTTGATTGGTCCCACACCTCAAGTCAATCAACCATTTCCCAAGAACCCACAGGCAAAACTGGGCATGGAAGTAGTAGACTCAATGCAGAGCTTTATCTCTCCATTTCCTCCTCAAGTCCATTCTCCTAGTTTCACCCTCATCTCTGTGCAGAACACCTGCTATAGTCTCTCCCCAAAATTCCCCAATATAATGTGTATAACATAGGTCTTAGTCTCCAAAGCTCCTTCTACCTACTCATTCCTTTCCCCTCACCTCCAGATCAAGAAGACACTCCATAAGAACCCACATGTCACTCTGACCAGGAAAGGAAGTAGGCTAACTGTAGATCTTCACCTTTACCTGCATTATCCCAACTCTGATCATTCAGTTTTATTCAAAGCCTTATATCAAAATTGTGCTGTGGCCTATCCTCACTCAGTGCCCCCATTTCCAGGTGATTATCTATGCAGTTCCTGTGGAAAACTGCTTTCTTCCATCCTGGGGTCCTTCTTATTCTCCACTCATAAGTCATCACCTTTTGTAAGTGCTATGGAATATTCCTACACAGTGTGTAAATTATGCTCTGATTAATTTAATAAAAAAGTTGACTGACCAATAGCCATGTGGTATAAGGTTAGGAAGTAAACCAAATTATGGAGGAGAAAAAGAAGGGCCAAGAGAGAGTAAGCCACTGAAAAAGTAAGATGATACAGGCAGGTAAAGCCACAGGACATGTGGCAATACATAGATTAATAAAATGGGTTAATTTAAATGTAAGAGCTGGTTAGTAACAAGCCTGAGCTATTGGATGAGAATGTTGGAATGATCATAAGCTTCTGAGTGGTAATTTGAGAACTGGCAGGTGGGAAAGAAATGTCCATTTACATAGGGCACCCACGATTGGGCACATGTATCCATGTAAAGTGTGAGAGAGCTTAAAAAATGTTTCTAGACATACAAAAATGAAGCCAAGAGCAGCTTCATAGTTCATGCCTCTCATGTGAGCCACTGTACAGAGACACGTCCTCTGGCTGTGACATGTGGGCTTGATCGGCAGCATAGGAAGTTCTCACAGTCTCACACAGGATGAGGTGCAGAGTGGCATTTCCCAGCCACATAGTAGGTGGCAGATTGAGGGTTTTGCTCATAAAGACAGAAAGGTTTAGAAATACACAGTAAGTACAAATTCAGACAAAAATGCCTCTAAGTAGATTACAGTGTGTTTGAAAAATGTGTATAGGCTTGGGAGAAGAAGAGAAATGATAGAAACAGTCATAGATTAAAAATGATTTTAAAAGAATTAAGTAAAATTCTTAAAATTAGAGTAATAAAAATTATGATAAGCCATATATAGATCAGAAAACACTGAGAGTCTAAATTCTATATTATATTCTGTACTGTATTTAGATTTTTTGACTGTTAATGCATGAAAAACAACTTCTGAAAGACATTTGATTTTGAAAACTATTAAATTAAACCAACCTATATATTTTAAAATTATCTTGACTTCAAAATTAAAGTCAAAAGATATGTTAAATGTGGAAAAGTTGCACTTGTTTCCACAGAAAATAAGAGGCTATGGATTCATCCCAGGTCAAGGAAAATCAGGTTTGTTTGAAGAAAAACCCCTAAAATCCTGAATACAGAAATGAGAAAATAAACCTAAAGTAAATACAAGAAATATGATGTATGTTTTACCTGCTCAAACATAAAACAAAAAAATCTTTTTGGCTAGCCTGTGTACAATGCAAAGTTTATATTTTTTAACTGAGGTATATATGTTGTAGTGGGTAGCCATTCCAGCTTTGTTCTGGAAGTTCCAACCCCCATTGAGACTTTGGCAACTGTTACGCCTACAAGGCGGGGCCAAGGGAGGCGCCTGGGGACCCGAGATCTGGATAGGCGAACGCTCTCTTGGTTCCAGGACCCTGGATGGTGGAGGTGGACAAAGCAGAGCTACAGAGAACACTGCTGGACTGTGATACACCTTCCCCAGACCCCACGACCTACCTATCCCTTAATTTGTAAGTTACGCCATTAAATAAATCTCCTTTTAACTACATGGAGTGGCCTAAATAATTTCACCAATATCTGGCACTCACGTGGGGCAAATTCCAAAGGCCTGAGTGGCTCCCGCCCTCAGCCTCCTCCCCGGCTCAGGCTCACAGGGTACCTAAACCTGCCTGCAAAGTTCCATATAACCAGGGAACACCTACATGGTTCCATTCCCGAAAAAGGGAGCAGCTAGTCCGGTCTCAGCCCCCTAGCTTAGCCCCCAGCGAAAGAGGCACTCCCCAGCTTCCTGAGTGCACGCACGCCAGCTGCGGCTCGGCTCCGCCATCTTGACTCCAGCAAGCTGCAGTCAGCCAAGATCACCAGCAGGACATGCTTTGGAGCTGTACCATCGCCACCTGCTGGCTGAAAAGTGCTACTACACCCCCCCAAAACCACAAAAGGTAAGTAAAAGTACCTGATAATTTTACACCTTAAAATTGACTAACAAATTTTGAGTAATTCTTGTAATATGGCTGACAACATTACCTCACAAGAATTTGAAAACCTTTTTGCCTGTATGATGAATGACATCTTCCTGGAAATATACGACCTTCCTAAGGCATATCTGGCCTGTACCATTTTGGCATTCATTGTAATAATCCATGCAGTGTTCAAACACTGGTTTAAAAACAAGAACAAAGATGAGTCATTATTGGGACTGATACAGGCTTTAAGCAAGAGCAATGAAGGCTTACGGAAAAAGATTCTCTCTCTGGAATCTGCTAACCAGGATTTACAGGCTTTTAAAGATAGCAATGAAGACTTACAGAAAAAGATTCTATCTCTGGAATCTGCTTTAATGGATAGCAATGAGACCTTAGAGAAAAAGATTCTTTCTCTGGCATCTGCTAATCAGGATTTACAAAACAGGCTTGTACCAAAAATTGATCTTATTGATAATAAATGTGAATATTTAATGGACAGAACACTAACTCTCCAGACACTATATAAGGAAGAAAGATTATCATTAATTGATAAGATAAGGTCCATGGAATCATGTGTTTCTGAGGAACATAAAAACTTCTATGATTCCATGAGAAATCTGGAGTCCCTTGCCAGAGAGGAGGTTGACTCCCTAGAACAGACCCTAGGTGCTCGTTTGCAGGCCTTAGAAGAAACTCTCAGTAAACATGACAAGGGACCTAATAAGCAGAAGGGCAAGACCATAGAGGTTGTAACATCTCCAAATGGCTCTCACACAATGGCTTATCCTGTTATCATCCATGAGAAGCCAGCGGATGACACGCACCCCGAGCCATATAATACATATACATTACAACCAATTTCAACAAGGGACTTTAAAAATATAAAGGAAGCAGTAGTTACGTATGGGATACACTCCACATACATAAAACAATTGTTAAATTCGTGGTCTACCTCACATAGAATCATCCCAGATGACTGGCATCAGTTAATTTCAGCTGTTCTAGAATATAGTCAGCAGCTACAGTGGAAAAGCTGGTTGAGAGAAGAGGCAAAAAATTTAGAACAACAAGGTAAACTCAGAGGTTTTGTGATCTCCCAAGATCAAATACTTGGTGAGGGATGTTTTGCTGACAGGAATGTACAAGCCATTTATGATGAACATACAATATCCCTATGCAGTACAGCAGCTCTAAATGCTTGGGAAAAAATTCCAGAACCTGGAAAACCAACTGAGGTATACACAAAGATATTTCAGGGACCGCACGAACCCTTCACTGATTTTTTACAAAGACTGGACACAGCTATAACAAGAGCTGTATCAGATAAAGAATTAAGAAAAGTATTAATTGAGTCCTTGGCGTTCGACAATGCTAATGCAGAATGCAGAAGAATACTTACACCATTAAAGATCAGATCAGCTCCTTTGGAAGAATGGATTCAGTATACTAATGGTGTTGAGTCTAGTAACTACAGTAATGAGGCTTGGATAGGAGAGACAAATCCCAGAGGTGAAAGAAGGCCCCGTGTTACCAAATGTTTTAAATGTGGTACACCAGGTCATATAAGTAAAAACTGTACGTGGGGTACTCCTAGGAGTAATACTCCTTTTAGGAATAGCCTAAACAGGAGACCCCAACCACCTCCCGGATTATGTAGAAGGTGTGGCAAAGGCCGACATTGGACCAGTGAGTGCAGATCAAAAATAGATATACGAGGTAACCCTTTACTGGCGGGAAAGGCCTCAGGGGGCTTCTTGCAGGCCCCCAAATCAAATGTAGTACGAACATTCCCAGCCACTGTGGAAGAAATTCCTCTCCAGGACAACTGAATAAACCACTGCCTAATGTAAAAACCGATACTGCAATGGATGATAAAACAGCTCTGATGGATGGATCACAGTTTACAAAGAACACTATAAAACAAATATTTTGGCAGACTTCCATAAATGATCAAAGACCAAAGCTTAGAATTCGAATTAATGGCCTGGTTATGGAGGGACTGGTAGACACAGGTGCAGATGTGACTTTAATTACACCAAAATCATGGCATCCGAATTGGCCTCTTCAAGAGGTAGATGTCCAACTTTTAGGGATTGGCACCCTATCTCAGATAAAACAGAGTTCGAGATGGGTTGAATGCATAGGGCCAGAAGGACAGAGAGGAAGACTGAAGCCATATGTAGCAAATGTAGCAGTAAATCTTTGGGGCCGAGATCTGTTACAACAGTGGAATACCTAGATTAAAATTCCTACACTTTCAGAAAAAGAATACAGACCAATGCATGTTTCTAGGAATAATATCATCGCATGCTATAAAAATCAGGCACCAACCATTCAGGCTGTTCACAAACAGAGCACAACTGCTGTTGAACTCTCAGAAGTACCAACTGCCTTACCTTTAAAATGGCTAACTAATAAACCTGTCTGGGTTGGACAATGGCCTTTGACAAAAGAGAAGCTACAAGCTTTAGAACAGCTGGTTCAAGAGCAGTTAAATGCTCAACACATTGAAGAATCTACCAGCCCTTGGAATTCTCCTGTATTTGTTATTAAAAAAAGTCTGGTAATTGGAGAATGCTGACAGATCTGAGAGCTATTAATAAAGTAATTCAGCCAATGGGCTCCCTACAGACTGGGATGCCCTTGCCCTCTGTGCTACCTAAAGAATGGCCTATAATAGTTATTGACTTAAAAGACTGTTTCTTTACCATACCCTTACAAGAAAATGATAGAGAAAAATTTGCCTTCACAGTACTTAATTATAATAATTCTCAGCCAGTCAAGAGATATCAATGGAAGGACCTCCCACAGAGATTGTTAAACAGCCCTACTTTGTGCCAATACTTTGTGCAGAAACCATTGGAGATAATTCGTGTAAAGTTTCCACAATCCATAATTTATCACTATATGGATGATATCCTATTAGCTGATCCAAAGTTAGATACATTAGAAAGCATGTTTGAAGAAGTAAAAAAAGTTTTGCCTCACTGGGGACTACAAATTGCTCCTGAAAAAATACAAAGAGGAGATTCTATTAACTACTTAGGATATAAGATAGAGCTACAAAAAATTAGACTCCAAAAGGTACAGCTAAGGAGAGATCGATTGAAGACTCTTAAAGATTTTCAAAAGTTATTAGGAAGCATTTCCAACTTACTGGGTATCATGGGAATACCCAAAGATGGACTACAAAATTTGGCTAATACTCTAGAAGGGGACAAAGAATTAAATAGTCCAAGAGAATTATCAGCCGAAGCTGAGAAGGAATTGGCTCTAGTAGAAAAGACAATTCGAGAAGCACATGTGGATCGTGTGGATCCAGAACTTAAATGCATTCTTGTCATATTCCCCTCCAGACATTCCCCAACAGGTATTTTGATGCAGAGGGAAGATATTATATTGGAATGGATATTCCTACCACGTAAACCAAATAAGAAATTAAAGACTTATATAGAAAAGATCTCTGATATGATTCAAAAAGGTAAACTAAGACTTCGCCAGTTGACAGGAATGGACCCAGCAGAAATTGTAGTACCTTTAACTAATGAAGAAATTTCATCACTATGGAAAGATAATGAACACTTGCAGAGAGCCTGCAGTAACTTTTTGGGAGAGATTAACAACCACTATCCCAAAAGCAAGAGAATAGAATTTATAAAGAAAACCAAATGGGTCCTTCCTCACATTGTACGACAAAAGCCAATTTCTGGAGTCCTCACATTCTATACTGATGCAAATAAACCAGGGAAAGCAGGATATAAATCAGGAGACTTAAGTAAAGTGGTACAAAGTCCATACAGCTCTGTACAAAAGGCAGAACTGTATGCCATTCTTATGGTACTGATGGACTTCACAGAACCCCTCAATATAGTCACTGACTCTCAATATGCAGAGAGAGTTGTTTTACATATTGAAACTGCTGAATTTATTCCTGATAATACAGAATTAACTTCATTATTCATACAATTGCAGGAAAACATCAGAAAACGGGAACATCCTATATATATAACACATATCAGATCCCATACAGGTCTGCCAGGACCTCTAGCACAAGGTAATGATGAGATTGATCAGTTACTAATAGGTAATGTGCTAGAAGCTTTAGAATTTCATAAGAAATACCATGCAAATAGCAAAGGTTTGAAGAAGGATTTCTCCATCACTTGACAACAGGCTAAGGATATTGTGAAAAAATGTCCTACTTGTTCCATCTATAACCAACTTCCATTACCTGCAGGGAGCAATCCAAAAGGTATACAAAGAAATGAAATTTGGCAGATGGATGTGATTCATTTTGCAGAATTTGGAAGATTAAAGTATGTACATCATACCATTGACACCATTCAGGATTTCAATGGGCAACTCCTATGATTTCTGAAAAGGCTGATTCTGTGATTACACACCTATTAGAAGTTATGGCCATCATGGGGATACCTGTACAAATTAAGACAGACAATGCTCCAGCATATGTCTCCAATAAAATGAGACAATTCTTTGCTTATTACAATATAAAGCATGTTACAGGTATACCACACAATCCCACAGGCCAAGCAGTCATAGAAAGATCCAATCAAACTTTAAAGGATATGCTAAATAAACAGCAACAGGTAACAATGACTCCTAGAAATAGATTGCATAGTGCTTTATTAACCTTGAATTTTCTCAATGCTGATGAGAAAGGAACAACAGCTGCAGAGAGACATTGGACTACAGACAAAACTCCCGAGCTAAACCAACCAGTTTATTTCAAGGATGTGCTGACCTCAGAATGGAAACCTGGATATGTTCTACGTTGGGGAAGGGGTTTTGCCTTTGTTTCTGCAGGAGAAGAAAAGCTATGGATACCAACAAAATTAATAAAAATTTGATTTGAACAGGAAAAAACCCTTGATGAGGTGAAGTAAAAGATCATCCACCAATGTGACATCTCTACAAGTTGTAAGAAAAATTTAACAATCAAGGTTGGGGTAGGGTTCTGTTTTTGTTTTTCCAGGATAATGGAAATACCCATCTTCCAAAAATCATAAGGCCTTGGATATCTGGATGTTTACAGCAGAAAGAAAGAATCTATTGGTACCAATCTACACACGGTAAAATCTCACTGTCTAACATCTATCTCTCTATCAATATAGAAAAGTTGTGGTTCCAATTCAATTATAAGCCAAGCTGGCTTTGGAGATGGAATTGGCTCACTCCTTCTCTAAACCCAAGCACATTGCTAAAAGAAAAGTTTGAGAGATTCTTCAGTACCATATCAGAAGAGCCCTCTGGTGTGGGACAGAAGGAAACCAGTAAAAAGGGACCATTGTCTTCTAGATTCTAATTCTCTCCATGCTTACTCTTGATTTCTCAGAATCCTTTCTTACATGCTATGTCCTCTTTAAATCCAAATCTTCCATTTTGATAACAAATAAGTTTTTCTAATAGCAATCTCAGAAGTCTCCAGAAGGAAGATGGGGCCCCAACAACAACTCTACCCAATCCAGAATGATGCCATGGTAATCATCATCATACTACACTTCTTACCAGAATTTCAGACAATCTTACCCATTACTCTAAGAATTGCTGCAGAACCTACAGTTAGTCTAACTGAAATTTAACTATCTGCGCTTTCTCACAGTACCCAACAGAGATAACATCACCCCCTAAACAGCAGGAAGCAATTCTAAGAAAACGACGCCCCTTCTCCCTTAGGTTTCATAATTCTCAGGGTTATGGATGATGGTTATAGGGTTGGGGGTGGAAGGAAATATTAAACTCAGTACTCTTAAAAAAAGGAAAAGAAGAAATGGAATGGATAGGTATATGACATTATGGTAGATTATTGTGTATACTAGTAAACAAATTTAGTAAAATAGCAGCCTTAAATAATTTGCACTGTAATTTGCACTGTTATGGATTCTTATATGTTGATACAAATGTAAACTATTTTTATATTCCTGTTTAAGATAATTTGTATATTGATACAAATACAGAACTATACTTGGTATAATGTACATATATTTCTACTCTTATTTGAAATATTTGTATATTGATACAAATGTAAATTTATATCTATCATACTTTATGTATGTTCTACTTCTGTTTAGGATATTCGGTATATTGATATATATTTAAGATTATTGTCATATTGTATATCACACTATACACTCCTACCTCTGTTATAACATCTTGTGTATTGTCACAATTTTGAAGTCATCGTTCTTTACCATACACTTGCTTATAGACTGTCTACCTTGTTTATGTGAAGCCTTAGTCCTTAGGTTATTTCAGTAGATAAGACCTATAGATTTATAGTCACCTATGCTTGTCATCTCTATAGTTACGTTAGTTAGGTTATACAGATTTACAGATACATAGGTCAGATGGACAAGTAATCTTCAAACACTTCATAGACCTAGAGAATATGGCATTTAAATAACTTAGAATTCTGTCGATGTGAGACACAATTGCTCCTGGCTGCACCAATTTGATCCCGAGAGAATGTTGGGCTTCTAGACATTTCCATTTGGAAGTTTGTCTTCTTGGCACAAAATGGCCTACTGGGCAAAGAACTGCCCTTGCCTCGACAGCTGACAGTACAAATGCAATGCTATCCTTTCTGGACAAGCGGGACACAAGGAAAGCGACCACTGTACTCTGCCAAGACAGGGTAAGATGGTCTTTCAGAATTCCTGCTTCTGAAAATGGTCTGTCAGATACTTTAGGCCTGTAGCCAATTTGAATGCACCAACAATGCTGAGAAACATTAGGTGACTGTCCAGGCTGCCAGCTGTCTTGGTCTACTCTCGCAAGATTCCCGAAAGTTGCTTGCATCCATCTACCATTTCTCAGGTACCATTATATTCCTTCTCAGGTCTTTGATGGGATTGAAGACTAGCAGTTATAGTTACAACTTAGTAGATAGAACATATTAAGTATTAGATTCAGGTTCTTTAGGATAGGACACCTTTTGGAATGATCTTTGTAACATGCCATTTACCTATGCTCTATACTTCTCTGGATTTTAATATGTGTTTCTTGCTTGATATTGTTTGCATTGGTTGTAGTTCCATCTTATCTAGGTCATTATCCCTCATTATTCCTGGACAATATTTGATAACCATTCCTTTGTATATAGTCTTGTATTAGGTTAGAACTTTCTTATTTAGACAAAAAGGGGGAGATGTAGTGGGTAGCCATTCCAGCTTTGTTCTGGAAGTTCCAACCCCCATTGAGACTTCGGCAACTGTCACGCCTACAAGGCGGGGCCAAGGGAGGTGCCTGGGGACATTTTTTTCATACATATGCCCAGGATCACTGAGAGATGGTTGATATCCCAGTACTCTGATACAGTCTGTGAAGGGGACATATTAGCAGCATCTAGTGTGTGAGAATCCCAGCTTTCCTCACCAAATCTACGCAGAGTGCATTTCAGGCAGATCTCCAAGGCCCATCATGGCACAGTAAGTTAAATGTGCATTTGGCCAAAGTATTCTCAACCACTGGACACTGACCTTGGCCTTGGATCTGAAGAAAGATTTGGGGAAAAGATGAATAGGGAGGTGGGAGCTCATGAGGCATGGTCCTTCCTTATTGATTAACATTGCATATCCATTTTGAGTCTCTATCCAGGGTGAGCGTTCCCAGACGGGCACAGATTGGATCCATTTGGGATTCCCCTTGGTCTGAATCAAGCAAACAATCTCAATCAGCCAGTTAGTTCCTGAACAAGAAGGAAAAGTTATTGTCATTCATTTCAAGAGCACCTGTGAAAAGCTTTAAATAGAAAATACAACCATATAATTTACACTGCAGCTGTTTTCAATCACAAAGGCATGTGGTATTCACAATATTCACATGGTATACATACAAAATATATTCTTCCAGCACACTCAAAATGCTTCAACTAACGAAACTGAGAATCTTTACTCAGTAAACTCTACCTGCCTACTGAACATCCCCTCCTTTCCTAAAACATCAACATTCTACATTCTGGTTCAGTAAATTCAACTATCCCAGATATTTGTCAGGGATTCAGTCATGGAATCTGTCCTTGAGATGGGGATCCTTTCATTTAATACAATGTCATTAAGATGCATCCATCCCGCAGTGTATATATGAGTACTGCTTCCCTTTTGTAAATAAATTCCTTTGTGTCTATTCACCATACACACTTGTATTTGTGAGTATATGCTCGTTTGTCAGTGGGTGTTTCTCTAGCTTTATTCTCTGGGCTATTATTTGAATCCTTTTCCTGCAGTTTACTGCCCTTGGATTTTCCATGTTATTGCCCTTTGATGTTAGCAACCTAATACTTAACCAATGGTTACTGCTTCTGCCATCTACCAATACCCCTCCCCCAGATGACCATGATGCCTTTCTTGGTTACCTGAGTTTTGAGAATCTTTCCTCTACCTGGAGAAGGCCCATGGTAATTCTTCTAGCTGACATTGTCCCCTCCTCCACATATTCTTACATTCATGCCTTTTTCTCTTGATGCTATTTCATCTGTTTATTCTCATCATTATCTCTCTTCTACTCTCTTCCTCACAGAGACAAACCAATGCCAGAATCCGCTTTAGGAAATACTGTCATTGTTCAGTAGTAGTGCTTGAGCTGCTCCTCTGACTATACCGGTTAGGTTAGAGATCTTCCTCTGAGTAGAAATGCTCTCAGATACAGCTCTCCATGACCACAAATCATTGAACACATGAGATATATAAAGCATTCCATTCACCACCATAATGAATGATTATTAAAGCCCTAACCTTCCACAGACAGTTCAGAATCATTCTCAATGATGTTTCTTACCTGACTTTGGGTAAGTCAGTATGACTGTGTCTTCATCTCTGATCACAAACTTATCACGACTTTATTCAATTATTTTTTTTTCATACCCTATAGCAGGGAAAGGTATTCCTTCAAACCAAATGTAGTCTGACATCCCAAAGAACTATTTCTTGGTGCTATGATAATTCCAGTCTTGGCCACCTGTTCAGCTTAAAGCAAATGCTGACAGGTAAAATTTATAGTGCAGGCAAAAAAATCATTAGCATCCCAAAGTTTGTTCTGAAATGAGCTGCTGATATGAAGAAATATAGATAGATTGCAGAAACCAGTCAAAGGTTGCTGTATTAAGCAACTGTGAACTTATTCAGTGCTTGTTTTGGAGAACTGTGAGCCTTAGGTCATGACCCCAAACCAGAAACTCAAAAATAAGTACTTAGACATAGAAATAGGGCTTAATTTAAAATAATTTCTAATAGACTCATGTGGTGGTATTGTGTTCCCTGAAATATTGTGCACCCTAATAAACTTATCTGGGGTCAGAGACAAAACAGCCACAATATTAAACATAGAGGATAGGCAGTTGTAGCACATGCCTTTAATCCCAGCAGTTGGGAAGCAAAGCTAGGCAGAAATCCATGTGTTCAAGGATACAGCCAAGCATGGTGACTCAAACCTTTAATCCCAGAAAGCCAGTCTTTAATCCCAGGGAGTGATGGTAGAAGGCAGAAAGGTATATAAGGCGTGAAGACCAGGCACTAGAAGCATTTGGCCTGCTTAAGCATTTGGCCTGGTTAAGCATTCAGGCTTTTGAGAAGCAGTTCAGCTGAGACCCATTCTGGATGAGGACTCAGAGACCTCCAGTCTGAGGAAACAAGACCAGCTGAGGATCCGGCAAGGTGAGGTAGCTGTGGCTTGTTCTAGTTCTCTGATCTTCCGGTTCACCCCAATACCTGGCTCAGGTTTGATTTTCTTAATAAGGACTTTTAAGATTCCTGCTACAGACTCAGCTTTCAGAATGATTTCAAATGGGCAAAAAATTTAGAGACCATAAAAAAAGGTTGTCCTGAAAAAAATGTCCTGTACAATTATTTTTAAAAGTAGGGATTGTTTTTGATAAACTCATAGTGCCTTCACTGCACCATGTGATCCTCACCCTCGCTTTTCTCCTCCATTGCCTTCCCCCTTTTCCTATATTCATGATTCCTTCTTTAATTTTCACTGCTATGTTTACATGATCACACGTTTATATAACCTACAAAGTCCATTTAGTTCTTTTTGTATGTGAATATATCCTCAGATGAGCACTTGGGATTGAACACCAATATGGGATTTCCCCTCCTGAGGCAGCTGACTCTGTTTCCCTCTTTCAGCAGTCATTGACCTGCTGTATTCCTTCATCTAAGGATAAGATGATGTCAAAACTTCCCCTGTCCTTATTAGGGTAACAACTGGTGCCATTATGAGGGTTCATTTGGGTAAATATACTGTTGAGAGTTCATAGTTGTATTTTTTCTATCATGTCTATAGGATATATGCTATCAACATATCTTCAGGTTCTGGTGGGCATTCTGTCCCCTATTCTGCATTTTTCCCAATCCTTAGATAGAAGGGATTCATTGTAAGTAAGTTGTGCAACTCTGTGAGTTTGTTTCTGGGCTTTGGCACCAAAATGTGACTTTTGCAACTCTGGGGGGAAGGCATCCTGACTATTTGGGGAGTCAGGTGACACCTTGAGCTTCTAGGACAGCTCTGACAGTTGGAACTGCAATGAGAAAGCTCAGCCCTGGAGGGTGAAGTATCCTGGATACCTAAAGTGCTAGGACAGCTCAACCCTGCAGATATTTCAGATATCTTGAGCTTCTTAAGACAGCTCAGCAGTGGAGGGAAAGGTTTCTCAGATACCTTGAGCTGCTAGGACTGCTCTGTTGGCTGGAGCTGCAATGAAACAGGTCAGCCCTGGAAAGGAAGGTATTCTGACTGCTTGGATGAGTCAGGCCTGGAGCTTCTAGCTCAGCAGGGAAGGGTATCAAGAGTCAGGCTAGACATAGTGTGGTGGGGGAAGTTCTCCCCACAGGATTTAGCAATCCAGCTCCTTTTCTGCAGAGCCACTACAGCTGAGCTTTTCTCAGCCTCCACTTAATGGGTGTTCCTAGCAGAGCTCCACTTCCCCATCCTAAAATGTTGCTTTTTTTGCTTCACTCCGCGAAAAGTGAAACCTCTGCTGAAATGTAGCAATTTCCTTCAGCTCCAGTGAAAAGTTCTTAACTTTTTCAGCTCCCATTTGCTCAGTACCCTGAGAGTAGTCTCAGCAAGATTCCTCTGTTCATCTCCCCCTTGCTCAGCTCCCTGAAGGATGTCTTAGCAAGGTTCTCTTCAGCCCTGCCTTGCTCATCCCCCTGAGAGTAGACTCAGCAGGGTTCTTCTCTTCAGCTCCCCCTTGCTCAGCCCCCTGAGGGATGTCATAGCAAGGTTCTCTTCAGCCCTGCCTTGCTCATCCCCCTGAGAGTAGACTCAGCAGGGTTCTTCTCTTCAGCTCCCCCTTGCTCAGCCCCCTGAGGGATGTCATAGCAAGGTTTATTCTGTGCAGTGTCCTACATAATCCATGCATGCGTGGTGTGACCATGTGATCTATGTGCATGTGTGGAGTAGCCATGTGGGCCCATGTGTACACACAGGGGGTAGTCCTTAAATGGCAGATCATGTGTCCCCTCCTCCTCTCTTCTCATGTTTTCTTTTAGCAAGCCTGAACACATCTATCCCTTTCTCTTTGTCTTAATAAAACTTTTGTTAGTGAGTTTTGTTGCATTCCATGAATTTTCCTTGCAGAGTAAGAGTGAAACCAACACCAAGAGCCTTTATAAGACCAATAGTTTCTCCCTGAGTCACAGAATCAGCTAGCTTGAATTGGACCAAGAGCAGCTCCCTGATATAGAGATCTGCCAGCTCCAACTAGACCAAGTACTAAGTAAGATTGGTCCCAGAGGGGCCCCCTGAGAAATAGACACAGCAAGCAGAGTGGACCAAGAGCAGCTCACTCAGACACAGACCACTTTTGCACTTATAAGAGGAAGAGAAGTGTAGACATCAGTGCAAAAATACAACAACATAAAAAACAATGTGATATCACTGGAAGAACCTAGGCCTACTACAACAGCAAACCCTGAACATCACAATGTAGAAGAAGCAGAAGGCCTTTAAAGCAGAAATAAAAAATTCCCATAAAGAAACTGAGGAAAATACAAGCAAAAAAATGGGAAGAAATTGAGGAAAAGACAAACAAAAAATGGAAGAAATCAATAAATCTCTTAAATAAAGGCAAGAAAACCAGGAAAAACCAATTAAACATGTGAAGGAAACAGTTCAAGACCTGGAAATTGAAATAGAAACAATGAAGAAGACACAAACAGAGAGAATGCCGGAAACAGAAAATCTGAGTAAATCAACATGAAACACAGATACAAGCACAACCAACAGAATACAAGAGATGGAAGAAAGACTCTCTGGTACAGAGGATACAATAGAGAAAATAGATTCATCAGTCAAAGAAAGCACCAAAGCCAAAAGAGACATAACACAAAATGTCCAGGAAATATGGGACACAATGAAAAGGCCAAACCTAAGAATAATAGGGATGGAAGAAGGAGAAGAATACCTACTCAAAGACAAAGAAAATATACACAACAAAATCGTGGAATAAAACTTCCCCAAATTAGAGAAGGAAATACCTATAAAGATACAAGAAGCTTATAGAACACCAAATAGACTAGACCCCCCCAAAAAAAGTCCCCTTTACACATAATAATTAAACCACTAAACATACAGAATAAAGAAAATATATTAGAGCTGCAAAGGAAAAAGACCAAGTAACATTTAGTGACAGACCCATCAGAATAACACCCAATTTCTCAATGGAGACTTTGAAAGCCAGAAGGACCTGCACAGATGTAATGCAGACACTAAGAGACCATGGATGCCAGCCTAGACTAATATACCTAGCTAAACTTTCAATCACCATGGACAGAATGAACAAGACATTGCAAGACAAAACCAGATTTAAACAATAACTATCCACACATCTGGCCATAGAAAAAGCACTAGAAGGAAAATTTCAACCTAAGGAAGTCAGATACACCCATGAAAACACAGGCAATAGATAACCCCACAGCAATAAATCCCAAAGAAGAGAAATACACACACTCTACCACCAAAAGGTAACATGAATTAACAACCAATGGGCATTAATATCACTTAATATCAATGGACTTAATTCACCTATAAAAAGACACAGGCTAACAGAATGTAAATGAAATCAGGACCCATCCTTCTGCAGCATACAAGAAACACACGTCATCTTCAAAGACAGACACTACCTCAGAGTAAAAGACTAGGAAAGGATTTTCTAATCAAATGGATTTAAGAAGCAAGCTAGTGTAGGTATCTTAATATCTAAGAAAATAGACTTCAAACTAAAACCACTCAAAAGAGATTGAGAAGGAAATTACATACTCATCATAGGAAAAATCCACCAAGATGAAGTTTCAATTCTGAACATTTTTGCTCCAAATTCAAGGGAACCCATATATTCAAAAGAAACATTACTAAAGCTCAAATCACATATCAAACCCCACACATTAATAGTGGGAGATTTCAACACCCTACTCTCATCACTGGACAGATCTTCGAGGTTGATATTTAACATAGAAATAAGGGACCCAAATGATGTTATGATTCAAATGGACTTAATTGATATCTACAGAACATTCCACTCTAACAAAAATGAATATACCTTCTTATCAACATGCCATGGAATTTTCTACAATTGATCGCATACTCAGTCACAAAGCAAATTTCAACAGATACAAAAAAATTGGAATAACCTTCTGTATTCTGTCAGACCACCATGGCTAAAAGTAACATTTAAATAACAACAAAAATTACAGAAAGCCTACACTCTCATGGAAAGTGAATAATGCTCAATTGAATCACCAATGGGTCAAGGAAGAAATAAAGAAAGAAATTGAAGACTTCCTAGAGATCAATGAAAGTGAATGTACTACATACCCAAACTTACAGGACACTAAGAAAACAGTGCTAAAAGGAAAATTCATAACACTAAATGCTCACATAAAGAAGTTGGAGAAATCTCACACTAGTGACTTCATAGCATACCTAAAAGCTCTAGAACAAAAAGAAGCAGAGTCATCCAGGAGGAATAGATGCCAGGAAATAATCAAATAAAAAGCTGAAATCAATAAATAGAAACAAAGGGAATAATACAAAGCATAAATGAAACAAACAGTTGGTTCTTAGCGAAAATCAACAAGTTAGACAAGCCCGTATCCAAATTAACCAAAAGACAGAGAGCGTCCAAATTAACAAAATCAGAAATGAAAAGGGAGACATAACAACAGACATCAAGGATATCCAGAGAATCATCAGATCATAATTCAACCCCTGTACTCCACAAAATTGGAAAATCTAAAAGAAATGGACAATTTTCTGAATAGGTACCATATAGCAAAGTTAAATCAAGACCAGATAAACTATTTAAATAGACCAATAATTCCTAAGGTTATAGAAACAGTCATTAAAAGTCTCCCAACCAAAAAAAAAACCAGGACCAGATGGTTTCAATGCAGAATTCTACAAAATTTTCAAAGAAGAGTTAATACAAATACTCTTCAAATTTTTGCACCCAATAGAAACAGAAAGAATGTTACCAAACTCCTTTGATTAGGCTACAGTTACTCTGATTCCCAAGCCAAACAAAGATGCAGCAAAAAGAGAATTACGGAACAATTTGCCTCATGAACATTGATGCAAAAATACTCAATAAAATATTCACAAACTGACTCCAACAACATATCAAAAAAATTTATCCACCACAATCAAGTAGGCTTCATCCCAGAAATGGAAGGATGGTTCAACATACGAAAGTCTGTTAATGTAATACACCATATAAACAAACTTAAAGAAAAAAAACACATATGATCATTTCATTAGATGCTGAAAAGGCCTTTGCCAAAATCCAATACCACTTCATGATAAAGTTCTTGGAGAAATCAGTAATATAAGGAATATACCTAAACATAATAAGGGTAATTTACAGCAAACCACCACCATTAAATTAAATGGAGAGAAACTCAAAGTGATTCCACTAAAATCAGGAACAAGACAAGGTTGTTCACTGTCCCCATATTTACTCAATATAGTACTTGGAGTTCTACCTAGAGCAATAAGACAACAAAAGGAGATCAAGTGGATACCAATTTGAAAGGAAGGATTCAAACATTCAGTATTTGAAGATGATATGATAGTGTATATAAGTGACCCCAAAACCTCTAAGAGGGAACTCCTACAGATGGTGAACACCTTCAGTATTGTGGTAGGATACAAGATTAACCTTAAAAAAAGTAACCCTTCTATATACAAATGATAAATAGGATGAGAAAGAAATCAGAGTAACATCACTCTTTATAATAGCCACAGATAATATAAAATACTTCAGGTTAACGCTGACTAAGCAAGTGAAAGATCTGTATGACAGGAACTTTAAGTCTCTGAAGAAAGAAATTGAAGAAGATATCAGAAAATATAAAGATCTCTCACACTCATAGATAGGTAGGATTAACATAGTCTTATGTAAGTCTTGGCAGTCTTACCAAAAATAATCTACACATTCAATGAAATCCTCATCAAATCCCAACACAATTTTGCACAGACCTGGAAAGAACAATACTCAACTTCATATGGAAAAACAAAAAACTCAGGATAGCCAAAATAATCCTGTACAATAAAACAACATCTGGAGGAATCACCACCCCTGACATCAAGCTCTACTATAGAGCTTGAGAAATACAAACAGCTTTGTATTAGCGTAAAAACTGATATGTGGACCAATGGAATAAAATTGGAGACCCTGACATTAAACCACACACCTATTAACACATGAATTTTGGCAAAAAAAGCCAAAACTGTACAATTAAAAAAGAAAACATCTTCAACAAATGGTGCTGGCATAAGTGGTTGTCAACATGTAGAATATTGTAAATAGATCCATATCTGTCGCCATGCACAAAACTCAAGTACAAGTTAATCAAATATCTCAATATAAAAGCAGTTACACTGAACCTGATAGAAAAGAAAGTAGGAAATAGTCTTGAATACATTGGCACAGGATACCATTTCCTAAATATAACACCACTAGCACAAACACTGTGAGCAACAACTAATAAATGGGACCTTTTGAAACTGAGAAGCTTCTGTAAGGCAAAAACAGTATAAATAAGACTAAATGACAGCCTACAGAATGGGAAAAGATTTTCACCAACCCCATATCTGACAGAGAACTGATCTCCAAAATGTATAAAGAACTCAGGAAACTAGACATCAAAATAACTTACAATCCAATTTAAAAAAGGGGGGTATAAAGATAAACAGAGAATTCTCAAAGGAAGAATTTCAAATGGCTGAAAGACATTTAAGGAATTGCTCAACATCCTAAGTAATCAGGGAAATTTAAATCAAAATGACTCTGAGATACCATCTTACACCTGTCAGAATGGCTAGGATCAGAAGCACTGCAGAGAATTTACATTGGAGAGGGTATGGAGCAAGGGGAACACTCCTCCACTGTTGGTGGGAATGCAAACATGTACAGCATTTTGGAAATCAGTGTGGTGGTTTCTCAGAAAATTTGGCAATCAATCTACCTCAAGACTCAATGATACCACTCTTTGGCATATACCCTAGGAATTCTCAATCATATCACAGGGCACATGCTCAACTATGTTCGTAGCAGCATTTTTCATAGACGCCAGAAACCAGAAAAACCTAGATGCCCCTCAATTGAAGAACAGATAAATAAAATGTGATACATATACACAATAGGGTACTACTCAGCAAAGAAAAACAATGACATATGAGGTTTGCAAGCAAATGGATGGAACTAGAAAATATCATCCTGAGTGAGGTAACCCAGACTCAGAAAGACAGACATGGTATGTACCCACTCATAAGTGGATACTAGATGTAAAACAAAGCATAATCAGACAACAACCCACAACTCCAGAGAAGCCAGCTAACAAGGAAGACCCAAAGAGAGACACATGGATAGCCCTTGGAAGGGGACATAGATGAAATTTCCATGAGTAAACTGGGGATGAGGGGTGGAGAATGGAGAATAGGGAATAGGGGATGAGGACATAAGGGAATGAGATGGTTGAGCTGGAACAGGAATGGATTTGGAAAGCAAGTAAATAGATACCATGACAGAGGGAGATATCATGGGGACGGAGAAACTTGGTGCTAGGGAAGTTTTCAGGAATCCCCAAGGATGACCCCTACTTGGACTATTAGAAATAGTGGAGAGGGTGCCTGAACTGAACTGGCTTACCCCAGTGATCAGAATGGTGAATACCCTAACTGTCATCACAGAGCTTTTTCTCCAATGACTGATGGAAGCAGCTGCAGAGATCCATAACCGACCATCAGACAGAGCTCCAGAAGTCCAGTCAAAAAGAGAGAAGAAGGATTATATGAGAAAGTGCATCAGAATCGTGATGGGAAAACCTGCAGAGATGACCAAACCAAACTAGTGGGAACTCATAAAAGTTGGATCAATGGCTGTGGAGCCTTCATGAAACAGGATCTGCTTGGGGGCCCCCTGACTTTAGGATTAGAATCCTTCCCTGGTGCATGAGCAGGCTTTTTGGAGCCTACTACCTATGATGGGACACCTTGTGTAACCTTGAGACCAGGGGAGAAGGGCTTGGACTTGCCTCTACTGGATGTGCCTCCCCATGGGAGGCTCTTGCCTCTTGTAGGGAGTAGGTTGGGAGGGGCAGGCTGGGAGGGTAGGAGGAGGGAAAAGTGGGATCTTTGATTGGTGTGTAAAATGTTTGAAAAAATTCTTAACAGAACTTGTGATCCTCCTGCCTCTGCCTCCTTTAGCAAATCCTACCGGCATGTGCTACCACAACCGGAAAGAAAAATAGTATAGCATGGTAAAAATCACCTTGGCCATGGTGTCTGTTCAAAGAAGTAACACAATAAAAGGATATTTTTATAATAAAAAGTCTTCCAAAGAAGAAAAACATGGCAAGTAAGTATTATCACAGAATTCTAACTTCAAAGAAATCTACATTCTAAGAAGAGCTAATACCAACAAATCCACAAATTATTAAATAAAATAAAAAGAGAAGGAACATTGCTGAATTCGTTTTATGAGGCCACAGTCATCCTGATACCCGAACCACACAAAGATATAACAAATAAAGACAGTTACAGATTAAATTCCCTCATGAACATTGAGACAAAAATACTCAATAAAATACTCACAAAAGGTATCCAAGAACATATTAAAGAGACCATCTACCATGATCAGATGGGTTTTATGCAAGAGATGCATGGAGAGGTCAACATACAAAAATCTGTCCATGTAAACCAACATATAAACAAACTGAAAGAAAAAAAGCACATGGTCATCTCATATGTTGCTGAAAATGCCTTTGAAAAAATAAAAGACTTCTTCATGATTAAAGGCTTGAAAACATCAGTGATACAAAGATCATACTTCAAAATAATAAAGGCAATTTACAGCAAGACTAAAGCCAACATCAATTCAAACAGAATCTCAAAGCAGTTGCACTAAAACCAGGAAAACGAGAAGCCTATCCACTCTTTCCATATCTAGTCAATATTGTCCTAAAAGTTTTAGCTAGATCAAGAAAGAGCTAGAGAAGGTCAAGGGGATACAAACTGGATATGAAGTCACAATATCATTAATTTCAGGTAATATGATAGTATACATAAGTGACCCCAAAAATTCTACCGGAAAATTCTGTACAATAAAAGAACTGGAGGTATCAACATCCCAGGTTTCAAGCTGTACTGCAGAGCTATAGTAATGAAAACCTCATGGAATTGGCATAAAAACACACAGATGGATCAATGTAATTGAATCATAGACTCAGACATAAATCCACTCATCAGATTTTTTTTTATTTTATAAAAGTCAGAAATACACAATGAGAAAAATAAAGCATCTTCAACAAATGCTGTTGGTGTTACTGGACGTTGGCCTGTAGACAAATGCAAATGGTGTAGATCCATATCTATCACCCTGCTCAAAACTCAAATCCAAGCAATTCAAAGATCACAACATACAACCAGAAACAATGAACATTATAGAAGAGAATGTGGGGAATAGCCTTGAACTCATTGGCACAGGAGACAACTTCCTGAACAGAACACCAAGAGCAGAAGCACTAAGATTAGCAATTAAAAATCGGCACCTCATGAAATTGACAAGCTTCTGTAAGGCAAAGGATACCATCAATAGTAAAAAACAACAGCATACTGAATGGGAACAGATTTGCACCAACTCCGCATCTGACAGAAGGCTAATATCCAAAATATAAAAGAATTTAAGAAACTGGACATCAACAAACTAAATAATCTGAATTTAAAAATTAGGTACACATCTGAATTCCCAGCAGAGGAATCTCAAATGGCTGAGAAGGACATAAAGAAATGTTTGGTACCCTTTGCCATCATGAAAATAAAAGTCCAAATGACTCAATGATTGCATTATATACCCCTCATAAAGGCTAAGGTCAAAAACACAAGTGATAGCTGGGTGGCGGTAGCAAGTGTCTTTAGTCCCAGCACTGGGGAGGCAGAGGCAGGTAAATCTCTGTGAGTTCAATGCCAGCCTGGTCTCCAGAGCAATCTTTGGGACATCCAAGTTTATAGAGAAACTCTCTAGAAAAATAAATACATTTTAAATTAAAAATAAACCTAAAGTGACAGCTCTCTCAGGCAAGTATGTGAAGAAAGGGGAACACTCTTTCATTGTTGGAGGACACTTGCTCATCTATGTTCATGGCAGCTTTATTTATAATAATAAAAAAGTAGAAACAGCCTAGATGTCCCTCAACCAAAGCAGAGATAGAGGGATCAAAGACATGGGCCTCTTACAGACAATGCTGTTATGAACATAGCTGAACAAGTGCTCTTGTGGTGTGGTTGAGCATTCCTTGGGTATATGCCCAAGAGTGGTATAGCTGGATCTTGGGGGAGATGGATTCCCAATTTTCTAAGAAAGTGCCATATTGATTTCCAAAGTGGTTGTACAAGCTTGCATTCCCACCAGTAGTGGAGGAGAGTTCCCCTAGCTCCACATCCTCTCCAGCATAAGGTGTCTTCAGTGTTTTTGGTCTTAGCCATTCTGACAGGAGTAAGGTGGTATCTCAGAGTTGTTTTGTAGCCAGAACATGGAAACAACATAGATGCCCTTCAACTGAAGAATGGATAAACAAAATGTGGTACATATACACAATGGAATACTACTCAGCAGAGAAAAACAATGACATCATGAGGTTTGCAGACAAATGGATGGATCTAAAAAAAATCATCCTGAGTGAGGTAACCCAGACTCAGAAAGACAAACATGGTATGTACTCACTCATAGCAGGATACTACATGTGGAACAAGGATGACTGGACTGCTACTCACATCACCAGGGAGGCTACCTGGAAAACAGGACCCTAAGAAAGACACAGGGACCGCCCAATGACAGAGAAATGGAATGAGATCTACATGAACAGCCTGGACATGAGTGGGGGTAGTGAAGGGCAAGGGTCGAGGGAAAGAGAGCTTGGGGGAGCGGGAGATCCCAGCTGGATCAACAACAGAGAGGGAGAACAAGGAATAGGAAACCATGGTAAATGAAGACCACATGAGAATAGGAAAAAGCAAAGTGCTAGAGAGGCCCACAGAAATCCACAAAGATACCCCCACAACAGACTGCTGGCAATGGTCGAGAGACAGCCTGAACTGACCTACTCTGGTGATGGGATGGCCAAACACCCTAATTGTCGTGCTAGAAACCTCATCCAACTACTGAGGGATCTGGATGCAGAGATCCATGACTAGGCCCCAGGTGGATCTCTGGGAGTCCAATTAGCGAGAATGAGGAGGGTTTATATGAGCTAGAATTGTTGAGACCAAGGTTGGATAAAGCACAGAGACAAATAGCCAAACGAACGGAAACACATGAAATATGAACCAATGGCTGAGGGGTCACCAACTGGATCAGGCCCTCTGAGTGGGTGAGACAGTTGATTGGACTGATCTGTTTGGGAGGCATCCAGGCAGTGGGACCGGGTCCTGTGCTCATTGCATGAGTCAGCTGTTTGAAACCTGGGGCCTATGCAGGATCGCTTGGCTCGGCCTGGGAGGAGGGGACTGGACCTACATAGACTGAGTCTACCAGGTTGATCTCAGCCTGCGGGGAAGGCTTTGCCCTGGAGGAGATGGGAATGGGGGGCGGGATGAGGGGAAGGTGAGGGGGGCGGGAGGGGGGAGAACAAGGGAATCCATGGCTGATATGTAGAACTGAATTGTATTGCAAAATAAAAAATAAAAAAAATAAAATAAAATAAAATAAAGAAAACTGAGAAGAAAAAAAAAGACGTGGGCCTCATAAACAAATAACCAGGTCTCATAATTGCTCACAGAGACTAAAACAACTTTTCTATATGTTTTTAACTTTTTATATTTGGTGTCTAAAAAAGTCCATTCTAAAATACTATCCTCTGTTTGCATAATAAGTCCAGTAGGGAAATGGGTAGAAGGTAAAATAACTAAAATACATTCACGTTTGGGAATTAATTGATTCAGATATGCCTCTTGTAATCATTTTCCTTTTGGGACAGTTCTCTATCTGCTTCAGCAGCTAGATCTCTCAGACTATTTAAATATGAATTCATGCAAAATCTTAAAAAAATTACCTAATTCTTGACCAGCCAATTTAATATTGAGTCATACCCAACTAATATTTCCCAATGATATTTGAAAATCATTATGAGTTTGCAATTGATGTCTTCTGATCTGAACCTTTGGGGTTGAATATTTTGGTTGTATGCCTCCTGACTTGATTCTGTTAGTTCTTCAGATAATGGCAAACAATCCAAGAGTGCAATGGAGGCTGAAACATGTACAGAAAGCCTTAGATTAGAAACAGTGAAGACACTGTGACTGTTGAGAACACATCACCATAGTCCTAGGAATGTAAATGAAACTTTGGGGTGAAGCTTTTGGGCTGTGCCTGGAAGGTCTCTCTCTAGTTGTCTGTGTTTTGGGAGGCTAGGGTGTTAATGAATCACTATTGAGAAGTGGTGAAAGCCTAGAGGTTGATGAACTACTATTGAGAAGAGGTGGAAGCTTAGAGGTAGATCCCTCAGCAAGAGTTAAGATAGTTCTTTATACATGACAGTAATATAAAGTCCAAGTCTGGCCATGCCAAGAACCCTCTGGCTTACTGTATTGGTATGATTGCTTTTTCCAGCCCACTAAGAGTATGTCTCCATATAGTATCAGGGGTAAAGGTGTGAGGTGATTAGTTTACTAAAGAATTTGATATAATCAGCTCACTATCTGGGTGTATGTGTCCAATGTCACATTGTATATTTTAAATACTAGTTTGATTTTTCTTAGTAAAGCTGTCTGCATTTCCAGAAAAGTGAAGAATATCAAGCAGACCTCACTTTCATTCTTTATAATCAACACTTTCCTCTTCCCTTCATACAGTGGTATATGGATCATGGTTTGAGTACACACATGCCTGGCTATGCATTTGAGAAAGCAACAACTTCCTGCTCCTGAGCTACAGAGACATGGAACAGGTATGTTTAACTCTTACAGCAATCACAAAGCCTCTCACAAACTCACCCCATGCAGCACCTCACATTCCTAGGTATTCCCATGTCAGTGTTAGGCTAATGAAGAGTCAATAAAAGTGAGATTATGTCCAATGTCCTTTATTGCCCTGCATCTGGCATTTTCTCTCTAGCCTCCTTGTCCATCATCCATATCTTCTTTACCCTACTCCACTCTGGGGTAGGGTGGGGTAGCTCACACTTGTAGTGTAGGTTTTTTAATTGTCTATGCAACACATTCAATACACCTAGTAACCCAGTGGTCAGTGGGGAATGGGTAACACAGTGTCACTCCACTGTTGTTCCCAAATATAAGTCATTCCCCTATGGATGGCAAGAAGAGGAACAAAGGCAGGAAATCCATCTGAGAATCCTGGGAGAGCACAAGTGCTGAAGCCACATGAAAAACATGAGTGAAACTCACATCTGACTAGGCATGTACAGGATGCAGTCAATCAGGGAGGACTGTGTCCTGTGCTCTGCAGTAGAGAGGATTCTGCATGGTGGGCTAGAATACACTGGAGATTTCAAAACTCTTAGTAGAGAAAAATCTAAAATTTGGAACATATAGTAATGCCATATTTGTAAATAGACTGATAGGCCACACCCTTATCAGATCATTGCAGCTTTCATTTCATTGAAATGCCCCACAGAAGATTATCAATATGATTAAGTACTGTGCATATTTCTCAAATATCTCTTATTTTAAAAATTTAAAAAAAAATCTTGGCAAAGTGTCACATGACTCTAAAACCAGCACTGGGAGAGAGAGTTAGATTCAGAATTTCTAGGTTATCATTGTTTGTATGGTGGGTTTGAGGTCAACCTTGGCTAAAAGAGACATTGATTTACAAGATCATTAACTAACATATTTTTAAGTTCATTTGTGTATTTTTTCATATAGTTAAAAAATTCTCCCTCTACTGATGGACACATAATAATGACACTAAGCATATAAGCAGAAAAATATTCACATTTGATCAGCAACTCAAAAGTTTAAGTAGTTTGGAAGTTATCAGTAAAAATAACCATCACTTATATATCACAGATAAAAAATATTAATTGTACTTTTCACTGAACAAGAAAAAAGTGTGTACTCTGTCAGAGAAAACACTTGCCCATCCTTAGAAGAGTTGAAAAAATTTAGTTAAAGAGGAGAAGAAACAGTCTTACCTGTGTACCTTTTATATTACACTCTGGTGATGATGAAGGTTACTGACAGCTGTAACTTCTTTGTGTTCATTTTCATTTCCCCTATTAACTTTTTATTATTTAAAACAATTTTAAATTTAAATACATTTTGATCATATTCTCTCTCTCCCACTATTTCTTCCAAATTTTCCCCTCCTCCTTATCCACACAACCTTAAATTCTTTCTGAAAAGACAAACAAAATCCAAATAAAACAAAAATCCCCCTGTAAGAAAACAAAATAAAACAATACCAAAAAGAGAACAATAAAAACACTGAACTGCAACAAAATGAAACACACACACACACACACACACACACACACACACACGTGCACGCACACACACACACGCACACACCACCACCACCAACAAAGACAACAACAACAACAAAACAGTTATAGAGCCTATTATGTTTGTCAACTACGCTTTCACAGGAGGAGTTTGCTGGAGTGTTTGATATCTCTAGTTTCACTTCATTGGAGAAAATGGAATTTTCCCTTTCCCAGCAGGTATAAATGACATTCCAGTTGTTAACCTTTACTCTAGTTGCTCAATTTCCATTCATTAATTTTTAAAAAATGTTGCAAGGGGCAAGCCTCAGCAGTTTCGAGGGTCTCAAAGGGCAGGGATGTCTGGCAGGCACAAAAAAAGACTGGGACACAAGAGTTGGTGCAAGCTGACGAGTCTTGTCAGATCTGAAGATGTGCATTTTCTCTGCCTTCTCCTGATCTGACTCAACCCCAGTCTTGTATTGTAATAATACAAGGAAATAGGGGATTAGAAAATTCAACAAGTGATTGGGTTCTTCACAATAGTTTCAAAAATGCTTTTTTAAATCAACAAAGTTTACCCTGTACCCCTTGATTACACATAGAAATTCCCAGGAAGAAATCCAAAGCGTGTCAGCTTGTTCTTTTGCAGGTTAATAATTATCAGAACATCTGAGGTTATCACCCCAGAGGCCATCTACTTGCGGTTTCTTATAAAGCACAGAAGTACAAGCAATGGTTTAAAGTACCAAACTGTCAGTCTAAGTCCTTCATCTCTGTAAATCATCAAGTTGTCTTTTAACAAGTTCTGGACAACTCTTGTCTTCTATCCTATCTATATGTCACTCCATCTACAGTTTTCTGCCACCAACCTTCTGGGTTTTTCCCGTGACCTTCATAACAGCTTTAACTCCTGCCATTGTCATAATCTCAATATCGTTTCTAATTTCATTGAAGCCACTTCAGGAGAGAGAAAGAAAAATCATAAAGAGTAGGAGGGTTATAAAAACAAGTAACAGTTGGATGGATGAGAGCATGACATGCATACACCATAAAGTCTGCCCTCAGGACACAGGGGTTGTTTTCTCCCTGGCCCACAGGCTTAGTAGGATATCAGGTGGGGCAGCCCTGGAGGGATCAATGTCCTCATTCTTGTGTACCTCCAGCACAGATTCTACTGGCAACACCTCAGGGTTTTCATATGCTCTCTTCAGCAAAATATAACAAAATGAAGCACAATATGATGAGATAATATTATCACCTCAAAGTTGGACAAGACAAACCAACAGAAGGAAATAAGCACAAAGAAGGCACAAGCAGAGACCCACATGTTTAAACATCTAAGAAGACCATAAAAATCACTAAACTGTGGGCCCTAACATATAAGCAGAGGATTGGTGCAGACTGGTGTGGCACTATGCATATTGCTCCAGTCTGTGGGTTCATATAAGCTTTTCCTATGTTGATGTGAATGGTCATGTTTTCTTGGTGTCCTCTCTCTTCTCTGGCTCTAACATTCTTATTCTTCTTCTGAAGCATTATCTGAGATCTAAAGTGAGAGATTTGATAGAGATATTCCATTTAGGGCTGACTGTTCAAAAGTATCTCAAACTCTGTGTGTTCTCTATCTGTGAATCTCTATTTTTCCCAAATGTCGTGGGAGAAAATTTCTCTGATGATGGCTGAAAGAGACTCTATCTGAGCATAGCAGAACACCATTGGGAGCCATTTTGTGACCGATTTTTCAGACCAGTATTACTTGGTTTTACCCTAGGTCCCCAGACTATCTAGTCTCTGGTCCACAAAGCATTGCCAGCTATGGATTCCAACTCATAGAGTGGGTCTTAAGTAAAATCAGTTATTGGTTGCTTACTCCCATGCGCTCTGTGGCAACATTGCCCTAACATATCTTGCAGGTAGGACTATGTAAATGGAAGTTTCCGGTCCCAACAACCTGGTCCCAAATAACCAACTCAGAGTCTAAATGTGAGTTATAAATGCTTGACTGTTAGCTTAGGCTTGTTATTACCTAACTCTTATCTATAATTTAACCCATTTCTATTAATCTATGTATTGCCAGGTACCACATGGCTTTACTTGTCCTCTAGAATGTCTTACTTCTTGATCAGCTGGCTGACATCTCTCCTGAATCTGCTCTCCTTCTTCTCATCATTCTTAGTTTGATTTTACTGTCTAACATCTTGCCCAGCTACCAGCCTGTCAGCATTTTACTAACTAATGTGAGTAATCCATATTCATAATATAGAAAAAGATTATTACACAGAATGTTCCCCTTTTTGTCTAACAAAAAGGAAGATCTTAACCTTAATATAGTAAGACTATATACAACTAAAAGAGTTATTAAGTAAGAATTATAATAACAATATCTAATCCATTTACATTTGTCAAAATTAGAGAAAATATTTATTTATCTTAATCTTGGTTTGTCTAAAGTTTTGTGTTGAATTTACTTTCTATTATAACTAAGAAAAACTATGATTATAACTTTTTAGTCTTTAACTCCATCAAAAACCCCAGAAAGCTAAAAAGTTACCAAATAACAGGGACATCAGTTTGCCTGCACATTTACCCCAAGTTTCTCTGTAACATTGGGGCATCCAACTCTAACGTACAGGCCAAGCATATCTGACTGACTTTCCTGTAAAATAGAGAATTTTGAAGGACTGTCCTACACTGTCTTGGTAAAGTTCAGCAGTCAATTTTCTTGCATCCTACTGGTTCAATTTAAACAATATCTGTCAGCAATTAAGGCAATGACAGTTTCTTTGCCCCTATTGCTTACTTTTGCCATAAAGAAAACAAACTCCATTTGTTTTTCTTCTATACCCATCATCCTTTTTGAAATAATTGATAATGCCAGGAACAGAGATGTCTCACTAAATCAAGAAATATCTAAGTTCTTAAAACATTTCAAATGCCATATTCTGTAGGTCTTTGAAGTGTTTGAAGATTATGTATATATCTGAAATATATCTCTGTATACCTTGAAGACCTAAATAACATGACTGTAAATTTGTTATTATAGATGACTATTAATCTATATTTAACTATATATTACATTTTTAAATGAGATGCATAAACATAATACCTGAAATAAGAGTAGAATTACATACAGTATAAAAAATTAACTTTAAATTTGTATCAAGATACCAAAATCCATACCAATATAATATATCTAAGATTAATACTTGTTTTTTGGATTGAAGTGGACTCAGTAATCTATCATTTTATCCAATCATTTCTATACCCCCCTTTTTCTTTTCAGAAAAAGATTCCTGGATCTAATCTCTTCGTTTAGCTTTCTTTTCTGACCATTATGTTTAGCAACTTGTAACCAACCTCAACAAATCATGACAAATATTCATAATTTATTTTTTGGGAATGCGTGTGTAGTTCTCTAGATTACTTCCTATTGATTATGGGAACTAGTAATCTTGTAGCAACCCAGAAAAAATTAAGATTATAGTCAAGTCCTGACTGAAGTACTCTGTGAGGTTGGATCATCTCAGCCAGCAGCCTTGAAGTTGTTCTGATGCAGAACTCAGAGGGAACTGTAACAGAGGCTCTCTCAAACCTCATCATTTTTGTCATCTGTTCCAATCTGAAATTCTTTTAGGGGGTCTTTTTATTCAAACCTGATTTTTCTTGACTTAGAATGAATCCAGAGTCTCTCCCTTCCTGTGGAAATAAAAGCAGAGCCTCTTTCCCAAAGTAACATGTTTTTTAATTAAATTTTGATATCAAGATGTTTTAAAATATAAAGGTTGATTTAATCTAGCAGCTTTCATAATCAAATGTTTCTTTGCAGTTCTCATTTGTTGATGAGTAGTCAAAAGATTTAAAGACAACACAATAACATACAGTATCCATACTGTCTCTATGTTTTCCATATTTACATGGCTTATTGTGTAAGGAACTTACTGTATTTTAATGTAGGAATATATATATATATATATATATATATATATATATATATATATATATATGTTCTTTTTTCTTTCTCCCAAACCTATTCATATTTTTAAACACACTGTGACCCATTTAGAGGCTCTTTTTTGTCTTAATCTGTCCTTATTGCACATCTATAATATTTTCTGTCTGCATGAACAAAAGAACTGCTGTGTAACTTAGATCACAGCATACTGGTGCTAGCTCCTCTCTCTCTCAGTTCCCTGATAGTCTAATCTCATGGCAGGGCCACATTTATCACCAGCATTGGAAGCCACGTTTACTTCCCGATCTCCAAGAAGTTTCTAGGTCCATGCTGCCACAAAGTAATAATTATTGAGCTCAGTCTCATGATAGTATAAAGCTATATTATTCTCATTTACCCATAGGACAGAGTATTATATTGTGTAAACAGTAACCTCACTCAAATTCTTTGAGCACATTCTCTTCATTCCCATGGATCACTGTCTAGAATTATGCCTAAAAGTCTCTTTGGACATCACAGGGCAGGTTGGGTATGGTGGTGTCCACCTTTATTGCCAGCACTTAGGTGGCAAAGGCATGTAGGTAGGTCTCTCATCTCTTTGAGCTTGAGGTCAGTCTGGTCTCCAGAGCAACTTCCATCCCACCAGACAGGGCTCCATAGTGAGACCCTCTCTCAGAAAAAAAAAATCTCAGAGCATTTAATAGGTGGGTTGTCACACACCTGTGAACACAGCACTACAGAGATGGAAGCAGGAGGATCAGATAGATGTTTAAGGACTTTATCCACGATGAAGTAAGTTTGAGAACAGCATCAGTTATATGAGACCCTGTCTCTAACACCCTTTCCTCCCTAGAAGAAATTCCAGCCTCTGTCTTTTAGGGTGACAGATCAGCAACATTCCACGCCCACTCAACATACAAATGCTGTGTGGGATTCCTACCATCTTTACGTGGTCTGTTTCTTTCCTAAAACATTTTCAATGCTTTCTCATTTCATGTTGCCATTTCTTTCTTCATGTCCCTTTTCATCCTTCATCCATAGTTCCAATATCTGCATCTGTTCTCTCAGAGCTTTCTGATAATTATCTTTATTTTGTTTCTTCTTCTTTTAGGACACAAAGAGCATCATAGAGATTTGTGACTTCCTTGGAGAAAAATTAGAGCCAGATTAGCTGGATACGGTCCTCAAGTACAGCTCTTTTCAAGCCATGAAAGAAAATAAAATGTCCAATTTTAGTCTCATGCCTGAAGATATGGCTACTCATGATTTGGTTCTCTTGAAAAAGGTGAAGAAATTTTTGAGCTTTAAATGATGTCAGAATATGTGGAGGGCTTGGTGTTTTAATGAGAATCTAAGAAAGAGTTGGGAATGTTTCAGAAGCCATTGCTCATCACATTATAGTTTCTCACAGACCGTACAGAAGAGTCATTCCATGGTGATGATGTAGGCTTCAGTAGCTCTGAAACAAATGATTTTCTTTGGCAGATCATCTTGGGATTGCAGATGGTTGTGTTAAGTACCCTCAATGGAAAACAAAAGGGTAGATGTGTTGCAATGAGGCTTTGTAAGATTCCCTGTATCATAGAATCTCCAAAAAAAAATTAGTGCATAGTACTAAAGATATACGTGGGATGATAACCACAGAAAACACTTCCATTCATTGCTGGAAAAATTTTGAACCTGTCAAGATTGTTTTCTCATACTATGCTGAGAATAGACCCCATAAAGATTAAGTAAATTATTCATGAGTGTTAAACTCTGATGATATTTGCCAACCTAAATTGGGATTGCTTCAGGCTCAGGCATACTCAGTTTGTTCTGAATGTTGCCTCTCCAAGAATGGGAATATGCATCTTCTCTATGTCTGTGCTACCTCTCTACGCTGGAAGCAGATTGTAGGTATAGTTTCACAGCTGTAAAATTGAGGAGCAACTTTGCCAGAATGAATCACATCTGGAGTGTCACCTTTAAGTAATTAGAGAATAATTGGTAAGATGGGATGTGGCATTGAAGAAGGAATTAATCCAATGTCATATCTTTGGGAACAAGTAAAGAACATGGGTATAGATGCAGGAAGTGGATAGTTATGGGTTTCATTTTCTTCTCCCAATAATTTACAGGCTTCAGCCTTAACCTTCAAACTTTCTCCACTCTAGATTGTAAGGATCAGGTCCTAGAATATAAAGACAGCAGGGCTATACATATAGATATGTAAGTTAAAGTGTTTAGCAGATTACATTTAATACATTACTCCTGGTGTCCTCACAAGAAGAAGTTTGGACTCAGAATTGAGCATGCATATATGTCACTTCAAAAATATGTTTATCTGTACACTATGTACTGAGACCTCTGGAGAATCCACTGCTGTTGACAGATAACCTTCAACACCTGTGCTCCATCCATGCTTTGTGGAGAGAAGAGTTGTCTGCACTAAAAGTGAAGGTCCCACATAAGAAGAGAATTTGCCAGTTCTTGGATTTCCTGTAATGAATAAGGATTTGGCAGAGGGAAAACAGTATGTATACATAAAAGGCTTTAATGAAATGACAAGAAGAATAAAATGTCTTGTTAAATAGGGAAAGGCTATAGAAAATAACAAATAAAAGTTTTGTCAGAAACACACTTGAGCTGATGCAATAGAATTCCATGAAGACAATTTTTATTTCTTCTTTTCCATGTAAATGCTTCTAGGATGAGATCACAATGGGATTTTAGTTAAGTCTCTTCCAAAACATAGTATTTTTTGTATCATATATCTTAATTCTGTCAGAAAATTTGATCTGACTCTATAACTCATTTGCAATTAAATTATCATAGTGATTATATATGACATTCATTTATTTTACATTTGAAGAAAGCTTTTACTCTAAGGAATTATTTTCCTTGTACTCAAACTCATTATAAGCCCTGAGTCCCACTGGAAACCAGGTCATTGAAGGGGGAGACCAACTTCATTACTCACCCCACCATGATTCATGACTTCATTATAGAGGATACTGAGATGAATAACTGGGAAACACTCTTGAAGAATAAGATGCATGAGGATAATGTTGCTTTCCTCAATTACTATATCAGATTCGTTCCTTTTTTTAATCTTGAAGATATGAATGATTAAAGTTTAATTCTAAAATTAATTTAATTACTTACAAGTAGATACTTAATTTCCTAAATCATAATGCATGAAAAGCTTTGCTAACTGTTAGACTGGCCTTAAATGGAAGGAATTCTCTTGATGAATTTTCACTGTCCTTTAGTTGCTCTTCTCAAAACCCCCATAAATACCTTTTCTTGCCTCTGAAGAGCTACTCTGAAGAGCTACTCTGAAGAGCTATTCTTTACCTGGGAGACTCAATCATCTGTCTAGGTGGGATGAATCTGGTTTGAAGCTTCAAGCAATAATTTTCTACAAACAATTTTTGCTCATTATGATTCCATATTTAGACAATGCAGGAAATACAGACTAGAGAGATGCTCATTCCCATTCATCTGCTGTTTAATTGACAGAACTTTTATAAAGACATTGTCACAATGAAGACATGATGAAGGAAACATCTTCTGACAAACTTCAAAGGTTTGAGATTTCAATACTTCACAGTGGATGTTTTCTAAATAGAATACTTGAGCCATTAATCATTTTTACTTGTGTCCTTGGACGGCATTAATCTGAGACATAGAGGAAAGAAAACCTAGAGAGACTCCCACTATCTTCAAGCCAATAAAGCCAGGGAAAGTCTGGAAAACAACCTTTTGTGAAAACTTCATCCTCCAGAACTATGAGGAAGTTCCTTTCCAGCAAGTCACAGTTATTAAATAAAACACAGCAAGGATAGGGCCTGCAGGGTTCTACATGAAGGGAATATGGAGAGAGGTAGTCACAGCAGCATAAATTAGGAAACCAAAGAACAAGAAGTGAGTATATGGAAGACATTAGAACTCTAGAAAGAAGGAATACACAATTCAATGACAGCAATTGGACAATTTGTCATCTCTAATGTCAAAACTAAAGACATACAAAATGGAGTGATGAGAACCAAAGACTGGTAAAAAAAGATATAGTAAAAAGATCATGTAGGTCTTGATGCATCACCAGCCACCATGCTGACTAAAACCAGAAATTTTGAGATGTTCTCAGCAGGAAATATCTGGGTCTCCTTCATCTGATGAAAGCATCAAGATGATTGGCATGTAGTTCACAACATTGTGCATCTGCAGCACAAGAGGATCTGATGCCTCAAAGCTCTGCAGGAACCTGCACTCATGTGTACCTACCTACACACACACACACACACACACACACACACACACACACACACATAATTAAACATATTTTTTAAAGATCTTTTAAAAGTTGATTGCATGTTTTGTAGAACTTTTATATGTAAACACTAAAATTTAGAAAGAAGAATTGAAACCTGTTTGGATAATTGAGATAAGAAACTCTGTTGGATTGGACAATGTGATGGAAGCAGGTGTAGTGGGAAGCAGGAATAATTTCAACATCTGAAAGGTAGAGCTAGTATGGAAGCCCTTAGAGTCTGTAGTTGTCATGAGATCAGGAAGGGGGGTGATTATTGCCACAGAGGTAGAAGATTGATGTAAAATACTTCAAGGAAATAATACTTGTTCTCCAGAAAGTTACTGGTATTTCTACTTTATTAACTGTGTGGTCCTTGTCAAGCCAATGGAAAGAGCATGTGAAGGAAGGACTGAGAGCAGTGTTGAGATCATCATTAACCCATCTATGTGTCTGTTTCACATTTTCTAGGCATGGCTGGGGACTGGAAGAATCACTTTACAGTAGCCCAAGCTGAAGCCTTTGATGAAGTATTCCAGGAGAAAATTGCCAATTTCCCTCCAGGGCTGTTTCCATGGGAATAAATTCAAAATATATATGTAGAGTGGGTTTTATTTTCCTGTTCTTGTACTTGTGAGTGACTGGGTGTGGTCACAGAATAAATCCTGTTATTGAATTGTAGACTTTGGTTTTTTTTAGATATTAAGTGATAGAAGTATTATTAGTAGTAATAGTAGTGGAGGTAGTTGTAGTGTGTGTGTGTGTATGTATGTGTGTGTGTGTGTGTGTGTGTGTGTGTTTTCATATTTCTGTGTTCAGTGACTTTAGATGTCATAAGAGAGGATTGGTTCCTAAGGAGTTGCAGTTACTGTGCTGTTAGGCCCCTGCTTTGTGTCTTGGGATTGAATTCAGGTCCTCTACAAGGGTGGTACAATGCTCTTGACCTCAGCATCATCTCTCTAGCTGTGAATCTTGGAGTCTTGAGTCAACAAATATTTGCTTCTTTTATTGGTGGTTTGTTATACATTATTAGCTAACTCCAATATGCTTTATTGAATCCCAGTTTAAAACAATCTTTGTAACATTTTAAGCAGAAAAAAAACACTACAAGAAACTTTAAGTAATTTTTATTCTGTGACTTTTGTGGAAAAGAAATTTTAAAAAGTGTATCTATAGAGAGTTTGAAATACTCAAACTCAAATAGCCTAAGGTATAGTAAGACCTAAGGTATAGTAAGATCTTTATAAACTTACATTTATGCTCAGTATTTTGTACCTGTATTTTCTTTTTTCTTTTTTTTTAAATTTTTAGTAGATGTATAAAATAATGCATTACATTAGGAACCTTTGATACAAACATGCACATCATTGTAATTTACTCAGTATTTCTCCTCTATTGCCCAGTCCTGTCCTTATGTTCCTGTTAGTACTTTCTGCTCCCACATGGTCCTCCTCTGCTTGTGTGTCATAGAGATGCACTTATATTTAAATCTGGATGTGCAGACTGGAAAAGAATGCATTACTCTCTTTACTTTTATGGTTAAATGGAAGTTTTTTTCTGATAGACAAGATAGAGAATATAGCCAGGGGCACCTGGAAGCGTCCAGAGCAGGGAGAGAAAGTAGTAGACTAAATATGGCCAGCAGAATAGGTCAGGCCTTGAGATGGAGAGCAAGAAAGGAGGATGAACAGAGAGGAGCCTAGAAAGAGAGTGGCAAGAAGACCAAGAGAGTCAAGAAGGAGCATTTCAAAATGTCTTGGTTATGTAGAAAGCAGAAGCTGGGGAAGGGAAGTTCATGATCTGGAGAAGTTTAGGCTAGAGCCTGGAATGAGATCAGCTGAGTGGAGTCAGGATTCCAGATACCCAAGTGGACTCTATAACAAATACTTGCTCAGAGTTCTTGGAGGCCAGCATGAACTTTGTTATGCTAATAGGCACCACAGTTAGCCATTTGTACCAAGTTTCCTTTTGGGCCTGACATATCAGCCCTTTTGTTGATGATAATGCAATCTATTCTGTAACTTCTTCTTAGGTCAAATTAGAACATTGTCAGGACCTAGGCAGGTTAGAGAACTGACCAAAGGTTGGGAGGAAGGAGATGAATGTAGTCGTATTTCATTTGTGCTTTAAAAAATAAAGTTTGCCCAGAGATCAGAGGAAAAAGGCCAGTCATTATAAGTAAACAAAGAAGTCCAACATGGGTAGCACAGAGCCTTAATCCTATCACTTTTTAGGCAGGATCTCTGTGGGTTCAAGGTCACACTAGGGAACAGAGCCAAGTATGGCGACACACTCCTTTAATCCCAGTAACAAACATAGAGGTAAGGAGGTCTGTACAGACAGACAGAAAGCTGTGTAGGAAGAGGAAGTGATGTAGCTGTGCTAAGAAAGCCAATGAGAGAAGACACCAAAAAGGCATAAAAGGTGAGTATAAAGGAAGAAGTTCTTTTTGGAAGCTGCGGAATTAGTGAGGTGAGATTAGCCCATGGTTTGTCCTATTCCTCTGATCTTTCTCTAAGGCTTTCACCCTTATATTTGGTTCCATGATTTTATTTATTAAGACCATTTAGAAATTCATCTACAGATGAATGCAGGCTTCCTAGGTTCTGTGTGACGACCAGGGGCTAGCAAAGTGCAGGCAGCTTTGGAGCAGTCTGAAAAATGTGGTTAAAGCCAGAGGCTCAGCACAGTTGGAAATTCCATCAGAAGCATCTAGCTTACATTGGTTTTCAGTAAATCTAGGATTAGCTGGTTTTGATTTGTAGCAGTTTCGAGTCTTTAAGTGATTAGAACTCTGATTGGATAGGTATAGACTAGAGAAATAAGATAAAATTTAAGAGCTTCATGGAAAAAAATCTTTTTCTTTGGTGTACCACTGAAACTTCCAGACCTGTGCTCCTGGTTGTTGGGATATGGAAATAGTCTGAAGACTAGGGGTAACAGAGAGAGAGAGAGAGAGAGAGAGAGAGAGAGAGAGAGAGGGGGGGGGGAGGACACTTAAGTATAGACAGTAGGTTAGTGGGGAAGCTTAAGCTGTTGGTTGAGAGGAGTCCACACCTGGAGTCTGGCCTGTGACAGGCGGAGGATCCAAGTCATGACTCATTGAAGCTTACATGAATTTTTTAAGTTTACAAAAATAGATAAAAGGGTTTTTTTTTTTTGATGATTTAGCATTGCCACTGCTTATAATCAGTCCTGAAATTCTCACTGTAGTGAAAGCAGTTAACAGGTGTCTGTAAAACAGCTAGGGTAGACTCATGCATTAGAGTCATACCACAAGCTGTGGTTTTGGGTTAAAACCATGAACATTTTTTCCTCTGTCCATAGAGATGGATATATAAAGATTAGAATGAGATGTTTTCATCACAAGGAGAAGCACTTTTAAGTCTATGCCTAGAAAACAACCAAAAGCATGTTAAATTCTGAGCTTGTGACTATGATGATAGTAATTAGTACTTTACCAGGGAAAGATTAACAGTTTATCAGAACTCCACTGATTACTGTTAAAACTCTTAACATTTACAATCTTAGTAAAACAATAGCATAGAAAAATATGAAACATGTTTCAAATCCCTTCACATTTCTTAAATCACTTTCTTAGACTCTTACAACTTAAGCATTCACATCCTCAGACCTTTACAACTTGCATCTACACATTTGAAATTACTTCCTTAGACCCTGTGTCTTAGTTATGGTTTCTATTGCTGTGAAGAGACACCATGGTCATATGAACACTTATAAAAGGAAGCATTTACAGTTTCAGATGTTTAGTCCATTATGATCAGGGTGGGAAGCATGGAGGTGTGTAGGCAGACATGGTGCTGGAGAAGGAGCTGAGAATTCATCGTCTCAATCTGCACAGAACAGGAATTAAACTGTCTTCCATGCTGGAGATAGCTTGAGCATACACAAATAATATCTTTAATCAGCTCCAAATCAGCCAACAGTGGAAGTCATATCATGTTCCAAACAGCTATTTCCAAAATCCTTGAGGGAGAAATGTTATGATAGAAACTAATGTGCAAGTTTAATATTAAAATGTTAAACTTAATCCATTAAGGAAAATAAAAAATCAAAATAAAAACAAAAATTGCAGTTGATTATAAGAAAGCCATGCTAACTATAAAAATGGCAAGGCTCTAAATGCAAGGCTTCATAGTTAACTCATTCTTGGTGTCATTTGAACCAAATATGTTCAATCAATACACTTCATGTTTTGTACACAAATTTAGTAAACATTAAAAACCCCTATATCAACACATGAACATCATTAGGGTCAAATATAATGTACATTCCATTAGTAATTTTTTTTTTTTGGTTTTTCGAGACAGGGTTTCTCTGTGTAGCTTTGCACCTTTCCTGGAGCTCACTCTGGAGACCAGGCTGGCCTCAAACTCACAAAGATCCACCTGGCTCTGCCTCCTAAGTGCTAGGATTAAAGGCGTGCACCACCACCGCCCAGCATCCATTAGTAAATTTTATGTGTTAATTTTTCATGAGCAAACCCACATGTATACACATATTTATACATAATTAAAAATGAAATTTTTGTTTGTTTTTCAAGACAGGGTTTCTCTGAGTAGCCCTAGCTTTTTGGAACTTGCTCTTAGACCAGATTTTCCTCAGTCTCAAAGATGCACTTGCTTCTGTCTCTCAAGTTCTGTAATTAAAGGCTTGTGCCACCATCACCCACCTAAAATAAAATATTTTAAGAAACATATATTTTAGGGGGAATGTCTTCTACACTATCCTTGTGCTAGTCTTGTTTCATGTGAGGGCATACTTAACTTACACTCCAATGTAGCACCCCATATCACTCAAGATTGAAGTCTAAAATCAAGAGGGGAAATGTAACCAACCTAGAATAAAAGGTTATATTATAACTCAGGAGTCTATGGAAGAAATCCTTTTTTTTTTTTTTTTTTTTTTACAGGATATGTTAAGAATTTCATAAGGGAGCTGGAGAAATGGCTCGTTGGTTAAAGAGGGGTCCTGCTCTTGCAGAGGACCTAAGTTCCACTCCTATCACTCATTATAACTGCCTAACCACAACTCTAAGAGATCCATCAATCTCTTCTTTGTTCCTTGGGAAATACACACACACACACACACACACACACACACACACACACACACACACAATATTAAATATGAAATGTTTTTGACAAATACATAATGATAGCTAATGTAAAGAGGTGAGAGGGATCCTTCAGACTTTAAATGTTTTATTTACACTGAATTACTCTTATTTGCATATATGAGTGTGAGTATAAGGCATGTGCATGAGTAGAAGTCAGAAGACAGTTTGCAGGATCAGTTCTTTCCTTCCACAGAGGTTCAGGGGGTCAAACTCTGATCCTCACAATTGGCCACAACTGCCTTTTCCAGCTGAGTGATGTTGCTTGTGAAATAGCATGGGGGGCCACACACTGTAGCATGGACGTCCTAATAGATGTCACAACCCCAAAAGGGAATAATTCTCTCCCCCAAGCAGTTAGAGCTCTTCAGTGTGGGACTTGTCCTAGAGACCATGTGCCCCACGGATGACAGACTTCTGTTACTTGACCTCCTGCAGGTATCCACAGCTGCTGCATTTTCATATTTGCTACATCATGATGAACCCAGTAAGATGTACTAGGAGCACTTTTGGAAATTAATTGCTCAACAAATGTTTTTTCCTTGGTTTCCCTATAACCTTAACCCATTTCTTACTAAACACCCATTACATAAATATCCTCTTTATCCCGAACCCTACGGTTAGGTCTGATCTTTCCATTATCCTTAGTCTAGTAGTTCCTTTTAATTTTACATATTATAATTTGACATATTCTCTTTATTACATCATCTAGGGATTTTTTTGTTAAATGGTTTTTGAGACAGGGACAAACTGTATAACCCTGGCTAGTTGTCAAATCTCAATGAAGAGCAGGCTGTCCTTGAACTTAGAGATCCTCCTGCCTCAACATTCTAGGTACTGTTCGACCATGCTTGGCTATTTTTAAATTATAACTATATGATTGAGGGGCTTTTAGAGGAAGGTTTGTGCACATGAGTACATGCTGAGGGATGGTCTGTATGTCAAATATGTTGCTGATTGGTCAATAAATAAATCACTGATTAGCCAGTGGCCAGGCAGGAGGTACAGGCGGGACAAGGAGGAGAATAAAGCTGGGAAGTAGGAGGCTGAGTCAGAGACACTGCCAGCTGCCACGGTGACAAACAGCATGTGAAGATGCCGGTAAGCCACGAGCCATGTGGCAAGGTATAGATTAATGGAAATGGATTAATTTAAGCTGTAAGAACAGTTAGCAAGAAGCCTGCTATGGCCATACAGTTTGTAACCAACATAAGTCTCTGTGTTTACTTGGTCGGGTCTGAGCGGCTGTGGGACTGGCAGGTGAGAGAGATTTGTCCTGACTGTGGGCCAGGCAGGAAAACTCTAGCTACAAGTACACTTGCACAGGAGAACAGAAGCAGCCCTCATATACCCTCAAGCTATTCTTATAGAAAGTTGTGAGCTGCCCGCCCTGGGTTCTGGATATTGAACTCCAATCTACTGGAAGAGCAGCAAGTAATCTTAACCTCTTAGTCACATATCCAGTCTCAGTACATTTTATAACTCCTTAAACAATTTTATCTATTGAAACAATAGAGGATGAAGTCTGTTAGAAGTATGTTTAAAATGATCCAAAATTTGAAATTTCTGAAAATCCCTGGAAATAGTGACATAATATCCTAGAAGCAGAAGTTGAAAATACTCAGAACATTTTTCTCATATTGGTATTATTCTTAAATGTAGCAGTATTTGATGAACAAACATAATTCTTTTAAATTGAAAGTAATATAAATACCATGTTACAGGTAATATGAAGGGAAGTAGGGAAAACAGGGGTGTGTACTAACTACAGTGGGGTTGTAAATACATATAGAAGAAGAAAAAACATTGATAAATTAAGAGTATGTATAAATATCATAAGGAATCATACTATAAAGAAATTAGCATATAACAATTAACATATATAGTTTTTATGACTTTTTTAATATGGAAAACAAATCTACATTTTATTTTTGCAAAATGTCATCAAACATCATAAGAATTTAAAATAACTCATTTAATATCCATAGATCACTTAGCTAAGTGCAGACTTAATTCAGGGGATTACAAAGACATGGGAATTTTTCATCTTCATATGAAAAAAACCTTGTATGAAATGTAGAATTTCCAGCTTCAGATTTAATAAATCTAATATGTTTATAAAACAGAATGACTTCACCCTTTCTAGGGGTAGGTTTGGAAATCAAATATCAATATACTAACTACAGACAATATGTATTTTGTGGATTAAAAAGGGCTTTATCTACAGTTGAGTTATGGAATATAAAAGTAATTCTAAAGAATTAGTAATTTTAAGCCATCAAAATCTATGACAATTACCTTGTCTTCCACTCACCATCAAAGACATAAAAATATGTTAAGATGTGTTTGAGAATAATGCAGTTGTTTTCCTAGTTTCATTTTCTTTCTTACTTTTTTATTATTAAGAAATTTTATATTCATTTTATATACCACCCACAGATCTCTCTCTTCTCCTCCCCTGCCCAGCATTCCTCCAACCCACGCCCCATTCCCACCTTCTCCAAGGCAAGGCCTCCTATGGGGAGTCAGCAGAGGCTGGTACACTCAGGTGAGGCAGGTCCAAGCCCCTCCCCCTGCAACAAGGCTGTGTAAGTTGTCCAACCATAGGCACTTGGCTCCAAAAAGCCCACTCATGCACCAGGGATAGATCCTGATCCTACCGCCAGCAGTCCCTGTAAACATTTCAAGCAAAACAACTGTCTCAACTATTCATAGGGTCTAGTCCAGTCTCATGGTCACTCCAAAACTATTGGTCCACAGTTCATGATCTCCCACAAGTTTGGTTTGGTTGTCTCTGTAAGTTTTCCCATCATGATCCTGATGTCCCTTGCTCATAGAATTCTTCCCTCTCATCGACTGGACTCCTGGAGCTTGGCCTGATGCTTGGCTTTGGATCTTTGCATCTGCTTCTATAAGTTACTGGATGGAGGCTCTATGATGACAGTTAGGGTATTCACCACTCAGATTACTGGAGCAGGCCAGTTAAGACATCCTCTCTACTATTGCTGGTGGTCAAAGGTGGGGTCATCCCTTTGGATTCCTGGGAACTTCCCTAGCACCCTATTTCTCTCTATTCCCATGATGTCTCCGTCTATCATGGTATCTCTTTCCTTGCTCTCCCATTCTGCCTGTGTTCTAGCTTGAACCTCCCATTCCCCTGTGTTCTAATCCCCCATACCCCACTCTCTATTACCCCCTTCACCCCCAGATTGCTCATGGAGAACTCATCTATTTCTCCTTCACAGAGAAATCCATGAATCCCTCTTAGGGTCCTTCTTCTTAGCTATCATCTCTGGAGCTGTGGGTTATATTCAGTTTATCCTTTGCTTTACAGCTAGTATCCACTTATGAGTGAGTACATACCATGTTTGTCCATCTGAGTAAAGGTTACCTTACTCAGGATGATATTTTCTAGTTCCATCCATTTACCTGCAAATTTCATGATGTCATTGGTTTTTTTTTTACTGCTGAGTTATACTCCATTGTGTTTTTGTACTACATGATCTTTATTCATTCATTAATTGTTTGAGTGACATCTAGGTTGTTTCCATGTTATGGCTATTATGAATAAAGCTGCTATGAACATAGCTGAGCATGTGTCCTTGTGGTATGAGTGTGCATTCCTCGGGTATATGTCCAAGAATGGTATGGCTGTGTCTTGAGGAAGGATGATTCCCAATTTTCTGATAAACTGCCATACTGGTTTCCAAAGTGTGTAGCTAGAGTTTTCCTGCCTGGCCCACGGTCAGGGAAAATCTCTCTCACCCGCCAGTCCCACAGCCACTCAGACCCGACCAAATAAACACAGAGACTTATATTGCTTACAAACTGTATGGCCGTGGCAGGCTTCTTGCTAACTGTTCTTACAGCTTAAATTAATCCATTTCTATTCATCTATACCTTGCCACGTGGCTTGTGGCTTACCGGTACTTTACATCTTCCTTGTCCTGATGGCGGCTGGCAGTGTCTCTCCCTCAGCCTTCCACTTCCCAGAATTCTTCTCCTTGTTTCACCTATTCTTCCTGCCTAGCCAATGGCCAATCAGTGATTTATTTACTGACCAATCAGCAACACACTTGACATATAGACCATCCCACAGCAAAAGTGGCTGTACAAGTTTGCACTCCCATAAACAGTGGAGGAGTGTTCTCCTTGTTCCACATCCTCTCCAACATAAGCTGTTTTCAGTGGTTTTGATTCTAACCATTCTGATATATGTAAGATGTTATATCAGAGTCATTTTGTTTTACATATTCCTGATGACTAAGGATGTTGAACAATTCCTTAAATGTCTTAAGGCCATTTGAGATTCTTCTGTTGAGAATTTTCTAGTTAACTCTGGAGCCTACTTTTTGAATGGATTGTTTGGTATTTTGATGTTTAGTTTCTTGAATTCTTTATATATTTTGGAGATCAGGCCACTCTCAGATTTGGGGATGATGAAGATCTTTTTCCATTCTGTAGGATGTCATTTTGTCTTATTGACTATGTCCTTTACCCTACAAAAGTTTCTAAGTTTTAGGAGGTCTCATTTATTATTAATAGTTGCTCTCAGTATCTGTGCTACTGGTGTTCTATTTAGAAAGTGGTCTCCTATGCCAATGAGTTCAAGACTACTTCCTACTTTCTCTTCTACCAAGGTCAGTGTCATTGGATTTATGTAGAGGTCTTTGATCCACTTGGACCTGAGTTTTGTGCATGGAGAAAGATATGGATCTACATGCTGACATCCAGTTATGCTAGTATCAATTGTTGAAGATGCTTTCTCTTTTCCGTTGTACAGTTTTGGATTTTTTATCAAAAATCAGGTGTTCATAAGTGTGTGGATTAACGTCAGGGTCTTCAATTCGACCCATTGATCCACATGTTGGTATTTATGCCAATACCCAATTGTTTGTATTATTATAGCTCTATATTAGAGCTTGAGGTCAGTGACCATGATGTCTCCAGTGGTTGCTTTATTATACAGGATTCTTGTAGCTATTCTGGTTTGTTTTTGTTTTTATTTTTTTTTATGAAGATGAGTGTTGTTCTTTCCAGATCTGTGAAGAATTGTGTTAGGATTTTCATGGGGATTGCATTGAATCTGTAGATTGCTTTTGGTAACATTGCCATTCACTATGTTAATCCTACCTGTCCATGAGCATGGAAGATAAGTCCATTTTCCTGATATTTTCTTTGATTTCTTTTTTCAGAGAATTAAAGTTCTTGTTATACAGATCTCTCACTTGTTTAGTTAGAGTTACCCCAAGGTATTTTATATTGTTTGTGTCTACTGCAAAGGGTGATGTTTCTCTGATTTCTTTCTCAGCCCATTTATCATTTGTGTATAGGAAGGCTACTGATTTTTTTGAGTTAATCTTGTATCCTTCCACATTACTGAACATATTTATCAGCTGTAGGAGTCCTCTGGTAGAGTTTTTTGTGTCACTTATGTATGCTGTCATAGCATCTGCTAATAGTGAAATTTCACTTCTTCTTTTCCAATTTGTATTCCCTTGATATCTTTTTATTGTCTTATAGGTCTAGCTAGAACTTCAAGTACTATTTTGAATAAATATGGGGAAAGTAGATAACCTTGTCTTGTTCCTGATTTTAGTGGAATCACTTTGAGTTTCTCTCCATCTAATTTGATCTTGGCTGTAGGCTTGCTTTACATTTCCTTTATTATGTTTAGGTGTATTCCTTGAATTCCTGAACTCTCCAGGATGTTTATCATGAATGGGTGCTGAATTTTGTAAAAGTATTTTTTCAGCATCTAATATGATGATCATGTGGGTTTTTCCTTCAGGTTATATATATGGTGTATTATATTGACAGATTTTTTTTTTGTTGAACCACTCTTGTATCTTTGGAATGAAGTTCACTTTGTGATGTTTGATTTTTTTTTCCTGTTCTTGATCTTGGTTTGTCAATATTTTATTGAGTAATTTTGCATCAATGTTCATGAGGGAGATTGGTCTGTAATTCTCTTTCCTTGTTGCATCTTTGTGTGGTTTGGGTATCAGGGCAACTGTAGCCTCTTAAAAAGAGTTTGTTAATGTTCTTCTGTTCTTGTGTGGAACATTTTGAAAAATGTGGCTATTAAGTCTTCTTTGAAAATCTGGTAGAATTCTGCTCTGAAACCATCTGGACATGAGCTTTTTTTTTTGATTGGGAGACTTTTAATGACTGTTTCTATTTCCTTAGGGATTATTGGTCTATTTAAATTGTTTATCTAGTCTTGATTTAACTTTGGTATGTGGTACCTGTCTAGAAAATTGTCCATTTCTTTTATATTTTCCAATTTTGTGTAGTATAGGTTTTTGAGGTATGATCTGATGATTCTCTGAATTTCCTCATTGTTGTTATTTTTCCCTTTTCATTTTCGATTTTGCTAATTTTTGGTGCTCTATCTGCCTTTTGGTTAGTTTGGATAAGGGCTTTTCCGTCTTGTTGATTTTTTCAAAAAAAAAATACAACTCTTTGTTTCATTGATGCTTTGTATTGTTCTCTTTGTTTCTATTTTGTTGATTTCAGTCCTCAATCTGATCATTTCCTGCCACCTATTCCTCCTGGGTGAATTTTGCTTCTTTTTGTTTTGTAGCTTTAAGGTGTGCTATTCAGTCACTAGTGTGAGATTTCTCCATCTTCTTTATGTTGACATTTAATGATATGAATCTTCCCCTTAACACTGCTTTCAAAGTGTCCCATAAGTTTGGTATGTTGCACTCTCATTTTCATTGAATTCTATGAAATCTTCAATTTATTTCTTTATTTCATCCTTGACCTGTTTGTGATTCAGTTGGCCATTATTCAGTTTCCATGAGATGTAGATAACTATTAGGTCAATTTGAGTCATAGTATCTATTAGTTCCCTTTTTTATTTGTTAAGTTTCTGTTTGATGTGTGATTTATGCTTTAGTAATGTTTCTTTTACAAATGTGGGTGTCCTTTTATTTGGAGCATAAATGTTCAGACCTGAGATTTCATCTTGCTGGGTTTTTTTTCTGTGATAAATATGAAATGTCCTTCCTGATCTTTTTTGAATGATTTTTGTTTGAAGTCTATTTTATTAGATACCTGGAAAGCTAAACTAGCTTGCTTTGTAAATTCATTTGATTGGAAAGTCTTTTCCCATCCCTTTACTCTGAAGTAGTACCTGTTTTTGAACGTTTGGTGTGCTTCCTGTATGCAGCGGAAAGATGGATCCTCTTTTCATATCCATCCTGTTATCCTGTGTCTTTTTATAGATCAGTTGAGTCTATATGGTTTTGTGTTATGACTTTTTTGGCTTTAGTGTTTTCTTTGACTGGTGAATCTATTTCCTCTATTGTATCCTCCATGCCAGAGATTCTCTCTCCTATCTGTTGTATTCTGTTGGCTACACTTGCATCTGTAGTTCCTGTTCATTTACTCAGATATTCCATTGCCAACAGTCCCTCTGTTTGTGTATTCTTCATTGCTACTATTTCAATTTTCAGGTCTTGAACTGTTACCTTTACCTGTTTAATTGCTTTTTCTTGGCTTACTTTAAGGGATTTATTGATTTCTTCCATTTTTTCTTTGTCTTTTCCTCAGTTTCATTAAGGGAATTTTTTATTTTCTTTTAAAGGCCTATATCATCTTCATAAAGTTATTTTTAAGGTTTCTTTCTTCTGCTTCTTCTTTATTGTGATGTTCAGGTCTTGCTGTTGTAGAACCACTAGGTTCTTCTGGTGCCATATTGCTCTTCATGTTGTTGTATTTTTGCACTGGTGTCTACCCTTCCTTTAATATGTGCAAGAGGTGTCTATGCCTTTGGGAGCTGTACTTGGTACAATCTGTGCTTGTTGTGTCTGTGTTTCAGGGTGCCGTTCTTAGTACATATGGAGCTCTTGTTCTAGTAGGAGATTGCAGATTCTGTGTCTCAGGGAGCCACTGAGGTATTTGGGGGGATGCATGGGTTTGGGGGAGGGAGTAGGTCTTGTAGATTGTAGGGCCTGATGGCAGTATTGATAGTGAGGCCTGCCTGCCGGAGTCTTCCCTGCTGGCCTGCAAATGGGGCAGCAATGTATAGGAGCCTGAGTTGTGCCCCAGGGAAAGTCTCTGCATGGGAGAAGAGTCACTCAACTCTTTGTTCAATCAGAACTGACAGATTCTGTGTCTCGGGAAACCACAGAGGTCACTGAGGGATGTGTAGTTTTGGGGGAGCAAGTGGATGTTGTAGGTTGCAAGGTCGAATGAGGGATATTACTGGGGATGCCTACCCACTGGAGTCTTCCCTGGCGGCCTGCAACTGGGGCAGTCATCACTTGTATATTTTCAAGGACATTGTTTAACCATTTGGTAACCCTGGGGAAGTCTATTCCTTTTGCTCTCGGTATTCCTTATTTGCCTGCAGTTCTTTGTGTAGGGTTGAGGTCTCCTGAGCTTTCCCTTGTACGTGTTTGCTCTGTGTTCAGCTCATATTTAGGCAGCTGTGTTGGTCAGACTTAGAAATCCCCAAAAGTACACTAACATCAGATTTTTTTTTTTAAAAAAAGGAGAGGCTAGAGTGAATGTTCAGTTGTTGAGAAAACTGGCTGCTCTTCCTGGGGACCTGGGTTCAGCTCTTTGCATGTGCATGGTGTCTCACAATCTTTCAATTCCAGGGATTGAATGTTCTCTTCTGTCATTTTTGGCTTCCAGGCACACAAATGGCACTCAGCTAGACATGCAGGCAAAACATTTATACACATGAATTAAATAAATCCTAAACAAATACTACTCTTACAGAACACACAGGTTGGATTCCTAGAACCAATATGGTGGCTAAAAAGGATGTGTATCTCCAGTTACACATAATCCAGGGCTATGATGCTCTCTTCTAATTTCTGAGGGCACACACATATATGTCCACATTATTATTCATTTTTAATAATGATTTATCATTAAACACTTCATTTAACCTCAGATGGATTTATTTGTTTGTTTATTAGTTATGTGTGTGTGGTATTGGATAAGTCCACAGAAGTGCAGGTTCCTCCAAGGTGATGAGGTGTTGGATTGTATGCATGGAGAGTTACAGGCAGTTGTTAACCACCTGACAAGGGAACTAGAAAAAGAACTTGGGTTCTTTGCAGTCCCTGATGACTGGTTTTCCTTGTCACTTTGTAGTCCAGGAGGGGCAGAAGGAAGAGTAAACCTATTCATCTGCCAGAGCAGAAGGGAAGCTTAGGCATTCACAGCTGTTGTGATGCTAATAGCCACTAGGAGGCAGAAACACACCCACATTCCAGCCCCCAGCGTGCACCCTGAACATGAGTGCTTGGTCTTGTGATTTCTAATTACCACCTGGGTTTTCCACATGGCCTCATATGTGGGAAAATAAGGGCAGTAGACACATATTTCTCCCATTCACGTCCCCTCAAGTAAACACACAGAGACTTATATTACTTATAAACTGCATATCCATGGCAGGCTTCTTACTATCTGTTCTTATATCTTAAATTAACCCATTTCTATAAATCTATACCTTGCCACGTGGCTTGTGGCTTACTGGTATCTTACATTCTGCTTCTCCTCTTGGCCGCTGGCAGTGTCTCCCTGCCTCAGCATTCCACTTTCCAGAATTCTCTCTCCCCACCTATACTTCCTGCCTGGCTAAGGGCCAGTCAGCATTTTATTTATCAATCAATCATCCACAGCAATACTGAGTAAATTACAATGATGTGCATGTTTGTTATAAATTTCATAGTGTAACCCAGTATTTTATACACTTACTAAAAGTTACAAAAAAAGAAAAAGTGAAATACTGATATAAAATACTGAGCAAAAATGTAAGTTTATAAACGTCTTAATATACCTTAGGCTATTTGAATGAAGTTTCAAATTCTCTAGAAATATATTTTTTTTAATTTCTTTTGCACAAAAGTCACAGAATAAAAATTTTAAAATTCATGTAATTTTTTTATGTTTAAAATGTTTCAAAGATTGTTTTAAGCTGGGATTCCATGAAGCATATTGGAGTTAGCTGATAATGTATAACAAACCATTAATAAAAGAAGCAAATATTTGATGACTCAAAACTCCAAGATTCACAGCTGGAGAGATGATGCTGAGGTCAAGAAAACTGCACTGCCCTTATTGAGGACTTGAGTTCAGTTCCAAGACACAAAGCAGGTAGCTTATAGCATTATATAACTATAACTCCATGGGAACCAATGAGCTCTTGATACCTCTGAAGGTACTATACACAAAAATATGGGGACACACACACACAAAAAAAAAAAGAAAAAGAAAAAACAGCTACCTCCACTACTATTACCACTCCTAATACTTCTACCACTTAATATCTAAAAAAAAAAAAAACTCTAAAATTCAATAACAGGATTTATTCTGTGACAACACTCAGTAATTATCATATACAAGAACAGGAAAATAAATACCACTCTTTATATATAAATAAATTTAACAATTTATTCCCATGGGAACAACCCTGAAGGGAAACCGGCCATTTTCTCCTGGAATACTTCATCAAAGGCTTCAGCTTGAGCAACTGTAAAGTGATTCTTCCAGTCCCCAGCCATGCCTAGAAAATGTGAAGCAGATACATAGTTGGGTTAATGATGATCTCAACACTGCTCTCAGTCTTTCCTTCACATGCTTTTACCATCTGCTTGACAAGAACCACAAAGTTAGTAAAGTAGAAGTACCGGTGACTTCCTGGAGAATATATCTTATTTTCTTGAAATAATATACATCAATCTTCTAAGTCTGTGGTGATAATGTAACCCCTTATTCTTTCTCATCATATCAGCTATATACTCTAATAGCTTCCACACTAGCTCTACCTTTTAGATGTTGAGATTATTCTTGCTTCCCACTACACCTGCATCCATCACACTGTCCAACTACTCAACAGAGTTTCTTATTTCAATTATCCAAACAGATTTCAATTGTTCTTTCTTAATTTTAGTGTACACTTTTAAAAGTTCTATAAAACATGCAAGCAATTTTTAAAAGATCTTTAAAATTAAGTTTAATTGTATGTGTGTAGATATACATGAATGCAGGTTCCTGCAGAGCTTTAAGGCATAGGATCCTTTAAGCTGGAGATGCACATTGTTGTGAGCTATATGCCAATTATCTTGATGCTTTCATCAGATGCAAGAGACCCAGATACTGCCAGCTGAGAACATTCCAAGATTTCTGTTTTCAATCACCATGGTGTCTGGTGATGCATGAAGACATACATGATCTTTTCACCAGACTTTGGTTGTCACCACTCCTTTCTAGTATGTCTTTAGTTTTGACATTAAAGATGACAAATTGTCCATCTCTATTATTGAATTGTGTGTTCCTTTTTTGTAGAATGCTGATGTCTTCCATATACTCACTTCTTGTTCTTTGGTTTCCTAATTTATGCAACTGTGAACACCTCTTTCTATCTTCCCTTCATGTAGTATTCTGCAGGCCCCATCCTTGCTGTCTTTATTTTATAACTCTCAAATTTTGATGAATTTTCTTTTTGTAAAGATGCCTCAAATATGTATCTAATATATTTAAACTGTAAAATGTTTTTTTCATCAGCAAAGGCTTCATTCATCAAATAATAACAGACACATAGAACATACTCAGTATGGAATTGTTGAAAGCTTTTATGAATGAGGAAGGAAGGTACTGGCCTTGTTTTCATTTTGCAGAAGAGGAAAAATTAGTCCTTGAGATGATACACAGATTGATAGTGATGGATATAGACTTGAAGCCAAAAAGACTGATAGCAGAAGTCATGCTATTCCTAATTACGTTGTATTTCTTATGTATCATTTAAGTTAACTTCACATTCCCAGTGGTATTATTAAAGAAAATATATGCTGTTCAAAATTAAATGGTAATTATTGGTACACCATATTCAAATAATATGCCATTAATTGATATGAGTATAAGAGTGTCATCTGTTAAGATGGGAATCTATCGGTATCCATTGCTACTCTCACGTTTGTTATTTACTTCATTATTGGAATAAATTTCTTTATTGTTTCCCATAGCACCCCTGGCTCTTCATAAGCCAGACTGGATGCTGAGCTACCAGAATCTCAGTCAATTCAATGTCTACCCACATTGATTGAATCAGCCCAGATGAGAGAAGCATGTCTTTGCAGGTACAGACATGAAGTTGTAAGCCAAATTATATCAAAATCCTGAGCACATTATAAGCATATATTTCTCTTCATGTGTTCATCTTAAAAATCTCTTCAAACTCTGGTGTGTCAGGGGACAGGATAACCCTAATTTTTGGTGGCTTAAGTCTTGTTGGAAAGGAACTTCCTCATAGTTATGGATGCTGCCAGTCTCACAAACGTTTGTTGTCCAGTCTTTCCCGATTTTTTATTGGCCTGCAGATAGTAGGCTTCATTCTAGGTCTATTTCCCTCTGTGTCTCAGATTAATGCCTTCTAAGGACATGAGTGAAAATGATTAATGGCTCAAGCATTCTATTTAGGAAACATCCAATGTGAAGTATTGAGTTCCAAAACCTATGAAGTTTGTCAGAAGATGTTTTCTTCCACATGTCTTCATTGTGACAATGTCGAATGACTATCTCTCTAGTCTGTAGTATCTAAATATGGAATCATAATGATCAAAGTTGTTTATACATAATTATTACTTGAAGCTTAAAACCAAATTCATCCCACCAAGTCAAATAACTGAGTCTCCCAGGTAAAGAGTAGCTCTTCAGAGGCAAGAAAAGGGATTTTTCTTGGATCCTGAGAAGATCAACTAAAGGACAGTGAAAATAGGTCTAGAGAATTCCTCCCACTTAAGGTCAGTATAGCAGTTAGCAAAGCTTTTCATGCATTATGATTTAGGGAATTAAGTATCTACTGGTAAGTAATTCAATTAATTTTAGAATTAATCTTTGATCACTCATACCTTCAATTTAAAAAAAAAGGAACCAACCTGATGTAGGAATTGAAAAGACCAACATTATGCTCAAGCATCTTATTCTTTTAAAAGTATTTCCCAGATATCCATCTCAGCAACCTCTATTATGAAGTCATGAATCAGGGTGAGGTAAATAATGAAGTTGGTCTCCCCCTTAAATGACCTGGTTTCCAGTGGGACTCATGGCTTATATTTTTGGTTGTGAGCCTAGCCTTTAATGGATGAGCTATCCCTCCAGCCCTACTCATGGCTTATAATGAGTGTGAGTACAAGAAAAATCCCCACAGTAAAAATTATCTTCTAATGTAGAAGAAATGGATGTCATATATAGTCACTACAATAAATTATAAAGGACTTACAGAGTCACATCATTTTTTTTGACAGAAATGACATATATAATACACAAAAAATACAATCTTTTGGAAGAGACTTAACTACAATTCCATTGTGGTCTCATCCTAGAAGAGTCTACATGGAAAAAAGGAAATGACAGATATCTTCACAGAATTGTGTCCTTAATTCTATTGCATCAGCTCAAGTGTGTTTCTGACAAAACTTTTTTTTTTGTTGTTTTTTATTTTTTGAGACAGCGTGTCTCTGTGTAGCTTTGTGCCTTTCCTGGAACTCACTTTGGAGACCAGGCTGGCCTCAAACTCACAGAGATGTGCCTGGCTCTGCCTCCCAAGTGCTGGAATTAAAGGCGTACACCGCCGCCGCCGCCGCCGCCACCACCACCACCACCCGGCCTGACAAAACTTTTACATGTTAGTTCCCATAGCCTTTCCCTATTAAACAAGCCACTTCATTCCTTTTGGCTTTCATTAAAGCCTTTTATGTATACATACTGTTTTGCTTCGGCCAAATTCGGATTTATTGCAAGAAATCCAAGAATGGGTAACTTCTCTTCTTATGTGTTACCTTCAGTTCTAGTGCAGACAACTCTGTCTCCATAGAGTCTGGAGCACAGCAGTCTGAGGTTATCTGTCAAAAGTAGTGGATTCTCCAAAGGTCTCAGTCCATAGTATATAGATGACCATATTTTTGAGGTGACATGTATGTGTGCTCAAATCTGAGCCCAAACTTCCTCTTGTGAGGACACTAGGAATATTGGATTAAATGCAATCTGGTAACCACTTTAACTTACTTCTCTATATGTATACTTCTGATGTCTTTATATTCTATGACATGATCCTTATAATCTAGGTAGAGGAGGATTGGAGGTTAAGGCTGAAGCCTGTAAATTATTAGAAGAAGAAAATTAAACCCATAAAACATAACTCTCCACTTGCTGCATGTATACCCATGTTCTTTACTTGTCCCCAAAGACCTGACATCTGATTCATTCCTTCTTCAATGCCAAGTCCCACCTCACTAATTATTTGCTAACTAGTTAAAGGTGACACTCGAGGTGTGATTCTTTCTGGCAAAGTTGTTCCTTAACTTTACAGCTATTAAACCATACCCTCAATCTGCACCAAGCATAGAGAGATAGCACAGACATAGAGAAGATGTATATTCCCATTCCTGGAGAGGCATTCAGAACAAACTGAGTAGCCCTGACCCTGAAGAAATCTCATTTTAAGTTAATAAACATCATCAGATTGTAATATTGGTAAATAATTTGCTCAGTCTTTATGGGGTCTATTCTCACCCTAGTGTGGGACAGCAATTTTGACATGTTCGACATCTTTTCCAGCCATGAATGGAAGTTTTTCTGTGGTTATCATCCCAGGTATATGTTTGGCCCTATGCACTACATGTTTTCTTTAGATTTTTATGATATAAGAATCCTTACCAGACCTCATTGCAACACGTCTACCCTTTTGTTTTCCATTTAGGGTATTGGACACAACCATTTGCAAACCCAAGATGCTCAGCCAGAATAAATCAATTTTTTCAGAGCTACTGAAGCCTACATCATCACCATGGAATGACTCATCTTAAGGTCTGTGAGAAACTATGATATGATGAGCAATGACTTCTGAAACATTCCCAACTTTTTCTTAGAGTCTTTTTAAAACACCAAGCCCTTCACATGTTCTGACATCATTTAAAGCTCAAAAATTTCTTCACCTTTTCTCAAGAGAACCAAATCATTAGCAGCCACATTTTTTGTCAGGAGACTGAAATTGGACATTTTATTTTCCTTCATGGCTTGGAAGGAGCTGTACTTGAGGACCATATCCAGCTCATCTGGCTCTAATCTTTTTCCTAGGAAGTCACAAATCTTCTTTATGGTGCTCTTTGTGTCCTAAAAGAAGAAGAAACAAAAATAAAGATAATCAACAGAAAGCTCTGAGAGAACAGATGCAGAGATGGGAACTATGGATGGAGGGTGAAAAGGGACATTAATTGGCACAACTATGAACACCTGAATATTGACAAAGAAGCCAAAACTATACAATGGAAAAAAGAAACCATCAACAAATGGTGCTGGCATAACTGAATGTCAACATGGAGAAGATTGCAAATAGATCCATATCTGTCACCACGCACAAAACTCAAGTCCAAGTGGATCAAAGACCTTAACATAAATCCAGTTACACTGAACTTGACAAAAGGGAAAGTAGGAAGAAGTCGTGCATGTTTTAGCACAGGAGAGCACTTCCTAAATATAACACCAGTAGCACAGACACTGAGAGCGACAATTAATATATGGGACCTCCTGAAACTTAGAAGCTTTTGTAGGGCAAAGGACACAGTCAATAAGACAAAATGACAGCCTATTGATTGAGAAAAGATCTTCACCAACCCCATATCTGACAGAGGGCTGATCTCCAAAATATGTAAAGAACTCAAGAAACTAGACATCAAAATACCTAACAATTCAATTAGAAAATGGGCTACAGAGCTAAACAGAGAATTATCAACAGATTTATCTCAAATAGCCTAAAGACATTTAAGGAATTGCTCAACATCTTTAGTCATCAGGAAAATGCAAATAAAAATGACTATGAGATACCATGATCAAAAACGCTGATGACAGCTTATGTTGGAGAGGATGTGGAGGAAAGCAAACACTCCTCCACTGTTGATGGGAGTGCAAACTTGTACAGCCACTCTGGAAATCAGTATGGTGGTTTCAAAGAAAATTGGGAATCAATCTTCTTTAAGACCCAGCTATAGCCTTCTTTAGCATATACTCAAGGAATGCTCAATCATACTACAAGGACACAACTATATTCACAGCAGCATTGTTCATAATAGCCAGACCTGGAAACAACCTGGTGTCCCTCAAACAAAGAATGGATGAAGAAAATGTGGCACATACACACATTGGAGTACTACTCAGCAGTAAAAACAATGACATCATGAAATTTTCAGGCAAATGTATGGAAGTAGAAAATATCATCCTGAGTGAGGTAACCTAGACTCAGAAGGACAAACATGGTATGTACTCACTCATATGTGGATACCAGATTTCAAGCAAAGGATATCTAGACTGCAACAGGCAACTCCAGGGAGGCTAGCCAGCAGGGAGGATTCTAGGAGGGATGCATGGATCACTCAGAGAAGAAGAAATGGATGATATCTACATGAGCAAACTAGGGGTGAGGGGCTAATGGAGGGCAAGGAAGGGAGGATGAGAACATAGTGGAATGGCAGGTTTGAGCTGGAACAGGAACAGACTGGGAGAGCAATGAAAGAAATAACATGATAAATGAAAACATCATGGGAATAGGGAGAAACAGAGTGCTAAAGAAGTTCCCAGGAATACACAAGGATGACTCCACTTTAGACTATTAGCAATAGTTGAGAGGGTGCCTGAACTGGCCTACTTCAGTGATCAGATGGGTGATTATCCTAACTGTCATCATAGAGCTTTCATCCCGTGACTGATGGAAGCAGATGCAGAGATCCACGGCCAGGAGAAGGGCCGAGTTCCAGGAGTCCAATTGATGAGAGAGAGAGGGATTCTATGAGCAAGGGACATCAAGACCACGATGTGGAAACTTACAGAGACAGCCAGCCAAACTACTGGAAATGCATGAACTGTGGACCAATAGCTGTGGAGCTCCCATACTGAACTAGGCCCTCTGGATGAGTGAGACTGTTGTTTAGTTTGAACTGTTTAGGGGGCCTCCAGGAAGTCGGTTCAGGATCTGTCCCTGGTGCTTGAGCATGCATTTTGGAGCCCAGTGTCTATAGTGGGACAACTTGCACAGCCTTGTTGCAGGGAGGAGGGGCTTGGACCTGTCTAAACTTACTGTACCAGGCTCAGCTGATTCCCGTGGAAAGACCTTGCCTTGGAGGAGGGGGGAATGTGGGTTGGGTTGGGGGTGAATGCAGGGGTGCAAGAGGAAGGAGGAGAGGGGTATCTGTGGTTGGTATGTAAAATGAATATAAAATTTCTTAATAGAACTTTCTTAGTAATAATTGAAAAAAGGAACTTAGACACACAAGAATGTAGTCAAGCATTGCTGATAGTGACTTATTTGCCAGTGGTCTTGGTTTGCTGGCAGTGAGCACAGGCATGGCTCCTTTAAGAGATGGCTTTCAGGCTTAGTGCTAGGAACAATAATAGGCGGTGGCTCTTTTAAGAGGCCCTAGTACCAAATACTTACATGGGGCTTATGAGCAGCTGGCAGCATGCTACTATGTGGCAGCATGGAACTAGAAACTTCCCAGAGATCAGGAAGTAAACATGGCTCCCAATGCTGATGGTAAACACGCCTCTGCCATAAGACTAGACTCTCAGGGAACTGAAGGGGAGGAGCTAGTGTGAGCATTCTGTGATCTAATTTACATAGCACTTTTTTTGTTCATGGAGACAGAAAAGTTATCCATGTTTAATAAGGACAGAATTTTAAAGAGAGCCTCTAAGCAGGTCACAGTGTGTTTAAAAATATGTATAGGCTTGGAAGAGAGAAAAAAAGAATATATATGGTCGTTGATTAAAAAAATATAGTTTTTTAAAAAAAGAAATTTCCTTAAACAACATGCCATATAAATACGGAAAACACACTGAGAGTCTGTATACTGTATGCTATTGTATTCTCTTTAAATTTTTGACTACTCATCAGCAAATGAGAACTGCAAAAAAACATTTCATTATGAAAGTTGCTACATTAAACCAACCTATATATTTTAAAACTATCTTGACCTCAAAATTTAAGTCAAAAGATATGTTACTTTGGGAAAGAAATTCTGATTTTATTTCCACAGGAAATGAGAGGCTCTGGAGTCATTCAGGGTTAAGAAAAATCAGGTTTGAATGAGAAAGACCCCCTGAAAAATCTCCAGTGGAAAGGGTTACCCAGCTGATGTAATGTTTGAGAGGCCCTCTGTTGCAGTTCCCTCTGAGTTCTGCATCAGAACAACTTCAAGGCTGCTGGCTGAGATGATCCAGCTTCACAAATACTTCAGTCAGAACTTGACCATAATCCTGAGTTTTCTCAGGATCCCCAAAAGATTACCAGAAGTCAAAATCAACTGCAAATAGTCTGGAGAATTACACCCATGTTCCCAATAACACACTATGATTGTCATTATTTGGAGGGTTGGCTACAAGTTGTTATACATAATGGTCAGAAAAAAAGACAAATGAAAGAGGTTAGATTCAGGAATCTTGTTCTGAAAAAGATAAAGGGGGTATAGAAATGATAGGATAAAAGGGTAGACTATTGAATCTACTTTAATCCAAAAAAACAAACAAACATTAATCTTATGTGTTTGATATTGATATGGATTTTGGTTTATTGATACAAATTTAAAGTTAATTTTGTTATAATGTATGTATATTTCAACTCTTGTTTCAAGTATTATGTTTATGCTGCTAATTTTAAAATGTAATATATAGTTAAGAAATATAGATTAATAGTCATCTATAATAGCAAATGAATAGTTGTGTTAGGTCTTATAGGTATACATAGGTATATTTCATTTAGATAGGCAATCTTCAAACACTTCAAAGACCTACAGAATATTTAAAATGTTTTAAGAACATAGACTTTTCTGACAGTGAGACAGTAATCAACAATTACTTTAAAGAGGATGATGGGCATCAAAGAAATTCTATATGGAGTTTGTTTTCTTTATGGAAAAAGCTATCCACAGAGGTAAAGAAACTGACATTGCCTCAATTGATAACAGTTACTGTCTAAACTTGACCATCAGGGTGCTAGAAATGTGACTGCTGAACTTTGCCAAGATAGTGTAGGACAGTCCTTCAATATTCCCTGCTTAACAGGAAAGTCTGTCAGATATACTTGGCCTGAAGGCCAGCATTGGATGCCCCAGTGTTACAGATGACCTTTGGGTGACTGTCCAGGCAACCTGATGCCCTGCCATTAGGTAACTTTTTACCCTTCTGGCGTCTTTGATGGAGTTGAAGACTAGTTATAATTATAGTTTTCCTTAGTTATAATAGATAGTAAATTAGATACAAAATTTTAGACAGACCAAGATAAGATAGATAATTAAGTATTTTCTCTAATTTTGCCAAATGTAAATGGATCAGATACGATTACTCTAATTCTTACTTAATAACTGTTTTAGCTGTATATAGTTTTACTCTATTAAGGGGAAAACCTTCCTTTTTAATTAGACAAATAGGGGAAAATTATCTGTAACAATCTTTTCTAGAATATGAATATGTATTACTCATATTGATTAATAAAGAGCTGACAGACCAGTAGCTGGGCAGAAAGTTAGGCAGTAAAACCAAATTGAAAATGATTGGAAGGAGAGCAGATTCAGGAGATATGCCAGCCAGCTGATCAGGAAACAAGACATGGTAGAGGACAGGTAAAGCCATGAGACACCTGACAATACATACATTAATAAAATGGGTTGATTTAAAGGTAAGACTTAGCTACTTACAAACCTGAGCTATCAGCTGAGCATTTATAGTTCACATTCAGCCTCTGAGTTAGTTATTTGGGACAAGGTGGTTGGGACAGGAAACTTCCTATTACATAGTCCTACCTACAAGATAAGCTAGGGCAATGATGCCACAAAGCTCATGAGAGTAACCATTGACGTGATTGATATGAAAATAACTGATTTTACTTAAGGCCTACTCTATGAGATGGGACACACAGCTGACACTGCTTTGTGGACCAGAGACTAGACAGACTGGGAACCTAGGGTAAAATCAAATAATACTGGTCTGAAAAATTCGTGACAAAATGACTCCAGATGGTGATCTGCTACGCTCTGAATAGTGCTTTGTACAGCCGCCATCGGAGAAGTTTTCTCCCAAAACAGTTGAGGAGAAAAATAGAGATCCACAGACAGAGAATACACAGAGTTTGAGATACTTTTGAACAATCAGCCCTAAATGGTATGTCTCTACCAAATCTCTCACTTTAAATCTCAGACAACTCTCAGGAGAAGGAAGAGTGTTAGAGCCAGAGAAG